>NC_089173.1:12927301-13082637 GCF_009819655.1 Sylvia atricapilla | reverse complement strand
GTAACGCCCAAGCAGACTTGCTAGCATTATCAGTGCAGCATGTTTTACCAAACAAAATAGAGCAAGCAAGGCTGAGTCATGCCTTTTTCCATCAGAATGCTGGAGCTTTAGTAAGACTTTCTGATTTAACTCCACCTCAGGCCTCTAGTATCATCACCACATGACCCAACTGTCAGCGTTGCACCTTTCCTAATGTGAACACAGGAGTCAACCCAAGAGGTTTACAAAGCATACAGATTTGGCAAACAGATGTAACACACTTTGCTGAATTTGGCCGCTTGAAATTTGTGCATGCTTCCATTGACACATATTCAGGTGCTCTGTTTGCCTCAGCTCACACAGGAGAGAAAGCGAAGGATGTCTGTCATCATTTTGCTGCTGCCTTTGCCACACTAGGAATCCCTCAACAGATTAAGAAAGACAATGGACCTGCATACATTTCCCGTAGAGTTGCAGATTTTTTCTCCTTATGGGGTATCACTCACAAAAGAGGCATACCACACTCACCCACAGGACAGTCCATTATAGAGCGTGCTCATGGCACCCTCAAAAGCCTTCTGGTACAACAAAAGGGGGAAGCTGGAGACACCCCCGCTGAAAGGCTATGCAAAGCCCAATACCATTTTTAATTTCTTAAACTGTTCAATGACAAACTTGAATCCCCCCATGACTAGCCATTTTGCATCATTCACATCACTTTCCTGCAAGGAAAACCCACCAGTACTAATCCGTGACCCAGAATCTGGTAAAATCCTGGGCCCTTACCCTTGATCACTTGGGGAAGGGGTTTTGCTTGTATCTCCTCAGAAAGAGGACCTCGCTGGATTCCTGCAAAGAATGTGAAGCCTTTCCGAGTACCTCTACCGGCAGCAACCGAGTCCACAGGAGAGGAGGAAGAGGAGGAACCCCACCCGGACTGCAGCTGATGATCTTTTGTCCTATCTAGGAAACTGTGAACTTTGAGTTTTGTCTCAATATAAAGGGTGTGAAAACTAGAGGTATTACAGAGTCCTTTTGGTGTAATTCAGGCAAACAGCCATTGAAAATTAAATTATAGCAGGGCACAAGAAAAGGATAGTTCTCACCTCCCTACTCTCAGGAGGCAAGTATTGAGGAAATCCGAAAATAGCCATATTTGCAAACTGGAATGCAGACAAAACAATTAAGTGAGTGCCTTATATTTGACTGATCTTTTAAAAGGGAGATACACTAAAAGGAATCTTTTTCTCTCCACAACATAGATCAAAACAATCAAGCAAAAAATCATGAGATTTAATCAGATGCTGTACTTATTTACGAATCTTTCTGATCACTCAGAATCTATCCATTAAAGCATTCAGCTGATGAAGGATAGTGTGTTTAAACTAAAGGTAGAATCTTGATCTTGGCTAGAAAACTTGTTTAGTGGCTGGGATTTGACACCTTGGCTAAAAGACTTTCTTAGAATAGGAATGCATGTTATGATTTTAATAATAATTATGATACCTTGCTTGCTTCAATGTGTGAAGAGATTGATTGATAAGGCTGTTAAAGGAGTGGTTTTGGTTAATACAGAAGGGGGAGATGTGGGAATACACAAGTCTGAGAGTAAGACAGACTTAATTAGCATAACTAGTCTGGTGACTAGGATGCCGTGGCAAGCACAAACAGAACTTTGAGCTTATGAGAAGATGGGATAAACTTGCTTAAGGGAAAATATTCAATCAACCCCCTACGATAAAGATGTTGTAAAATGCATAAGTTGCTTTTATGATCTTTTAACCTAATTATTGTAGTCGAAATTATTAACCTTACTGAAATGATATATAAGACTTGGAAAACCTGAGTAAAATCGAATTATGATCATGAATCAGCCTTCCCGTCTCTCCATCAATCACCAATAGGTTTGTTCTTGGGATACTTGCCCAAGGCTTCTCCAGCTGCAAAGACGGTACTGAGGAATAAAAGGATATATCTCCCAAGGGCTTCTTCAGTTACATGAACCAGAGGGTTACTGTCATTCTATTATTTCAACAAGAGTTGTTGGTCATCATAAAGAGCGCATGGATGTTGCAGCTGGCCATTCTAGTCGAGTTCACAGCACCATATCTATATAACTCGACTATCTTCTGACAGGACAGGTGAAGATCCTCTTCCTTCAGGAAGCATTAGTCTCCTCATCAGTAGTCAACACAGCATGTCCCTTGCTGATTTGGGACACCCAAATCACTACCCCAAAAATACACTTCATCCAGGTCCAGGATGATCTACAGAATGCAGACTGAGATCTAGGTCAGTTATCTGTAGTCAGTTTGTTAACAAAATATCAGAAAATCGTATAGCAGTAGTTATGCTAAGGCTTCTTGGCTAGCATTAGGGCACTAGGCCTTGGGAAGGTAGCCTGGGAATGTGCTGGGTCTGTGGAAACAATAATCAAAGGGATTAGCAAAGCATGAAGAACATGCTGAAAGGGAAAACCGTCTTAAAGATAAAGTTTGAAATATTACTAGGAGGGGGTCTAGTGACGGGGAAAAGTAAATTTTGGTAATTAACCTATAGTCTTAAATAAGACAAGCATGTAGAATTTATTACTTTAGAAGTCTGTTACCTAGTAGATGAACGTCATTGCTTTATCAAAGAATTTTTCTGTTTGTCACGTAGTATGATGAAGTAATCTTTGTAAAAAGGTATAAAAACCTGAGTCTTGATGAGGGTCTTTGGGAATCCTGATTTGGGACGTTGGTCCCCAGGACCCCGGGCCCCGAATAAAGCACGACATAAACTGACTCCTTGTTAGTTTGTGTTTCCACTTCGTTCCTGGCAACAGTTTTCTGGCGACCGCGGCAGGACTCCGAAGGCTGCTGGGGCGGTTTGCGAGCTGATCAACTCCATGCCGGCACCAGGTGATTTCTGGGGAGACATCAACCCGTGCCCGACCCCGCGCCTGACGGACGACTGTGAGGTAAGCCCGACAAGTGCTTTATTCCTCTGATAAAGGTGTCGCCCTATAAGACGGGAGAGTAATTCCCACAGGGCTGGGTAAAAAAAAAAAAAAAGACGTCTGTGGTTGTGGTAAAAGCCTAGGCGCTGGCCGTAAGACATGGCAAGGAAGCTGTGCAGGACCAGCACTTGCCGCTCGTGGTGACGAGAAAAGGCAAGAATTGGTGGAATTGGTGGAATAATCAAGTTGTGTGAGTGAGATAATAAAATTGTGAGTGAGTGTTTGTCGATTAAGTGTGTCATGATGCCGTTTAAAAATTTCAAAGCATTGGCGTCCGTAGGTATGGAGATCCCCGATGATTCTCCACTTGGATGCTTGCTGAAAAATTGGAAAGTGGGTAATTTTGGGCAAGAACTGTGCAAAAAGAAATTAATGGACTATTGTAATTATGTTTGGCCACAATATGAGACTGGGGGAATGCAATGGCCCCGGAATGGTACTTTGAATTCTGATATTATTACTCCTTTGATGCACTTTTTGCAGAATAATGAGAAATGGGATGAGATACCGTATTTGGATTTGTTTTATTATTTGCAAGGAAAGCCGGAGTGGCAGAAAGAGTGTGGTTTGTTGGTGTTGAATGTTACTGCAGATGACAAATGTTTAGGTTGTAAAAGCAGGGAAAATTTTAAGTGCTGTTCTGTCACATTCAAAGAACCTGAGGAGGATGTTTCAATGCTGGTAGCACCCAGTGCTCCTCCTCTGGAATCTTCAGACGAGGGGGATTCAGAGGAAGGGGATGGTAGAGAGAAAATGAGGGAAAAGGAAAAGCCTAGAACTCCTTTATCGGAAAGGACCAGGAGAGGTCAGGTAGGAGGGAAAGGGGGGAGGATGGTACAACCCTCTTTGATGGCTCCTTTGCGAGAAGCGGTAGGATCGCAGGGGGACAGGATAATGGTAAAAGTGCCCTTTTCCCCGAATGATTTAATGATTTGGAAACAATCAGCTGGTTCATATCGCGAGGACCCGGATCGGGTTGCACGAGTGGTAAAAATGGTTATAAAGACTCAAAACCCTGACTGGAATGATTTGCAGGTATTGTTAGATACAGTTATGGACTCCACTGAGAAAGAAATGGTATTTAGAGTAATGTCTGAAAAGGCTCGGGAAATGCTACGATTGCGAGTAGCAGATGGCACTTTAAATGATTTAGTGCCCAGGGAGGATCCGGAGTGGGATCCCAATTCGACCGGAGGATACCAGAGGTTGAAGGCTTACCAGGAATTATTGATTGAAGGGGTACCGGCGGGGATCCCGAAAACATTAAATTGGTCAAAGTTGTATTCAGTGCGGCAGGAAAAAATGAGTCCCCATCGGCTTTCCTGGAATGGTTGAAAGAGGTTGCTAGGTGATTTACTAATTTAGAAGTAGAGGAGGAATCAGGGAAGTTACAGCTGGCATTGATATTCACAGGACAGTCACAGGAGGATATAAGGAAGAAATTACAAAAGTTGGAAGGGGAAAGAATTTGACCACCAGTTTTTGTATATGCCCAATAGCCCTGAATCTTTATTAGGAAGGGACTTGCTGTCTGTGTTGCAAGCAAAAATAACATTTGAAAAAGGAAGGGCGAAATTAGAAATGCCAGAAGAAAACATATCTAAATTGTTTTTGGTTAGGGAAGTGGAGTCAGTAGAAGTCCCCAAAGAAATAGAGTTGGCTGTGGTCCCCTGGGTATGGGAAACAGGTATTCCGGGAAAATCTAAGGCTGCACAACCAGTAGTAGTGGAATTAAAAGAAGGAGCCAGCCCGGTAAGAATAAAGCAATATCCTTTAAAATTGGAAGCAAAGAAAGGAGTGGCCCCGATGATATCCCAATTCCTGACCATAGGTATTTTGCAGGAATGTGAATCTGAGTTTAATACTCCCATTTTCCCAGTAAGAAAACCAAATGGTAAGTATAGGTTAGTCCAGGATCTAAGGGCCATTAATAATATCACTAAGGACATTCATCCAGTGGTGGCTAATCCTTATACCTTGTTAACATCTGTGTCAGAAAAATTTCAGTGGTTCTCAGTAACTGATTTAAAGGACGCGTTCTTCTGCATCCCTTTGGCATTTCAAAGCAGGAAATATTTTGCTTTCGAGTGGGAAGACCCAGAGACAGGGAGGAAGAAACAACTCACTTGGTGTCGTCTGCCTCAAGGATTCAAAAACTCACCTACAATATTTGGGAATCAATTGGCTCGGGAATTAGAAGAATGGAAGACAACACAGGTAAAGGAGTCACCTTTCTCATTTGTGATTTTGCAATATGTAGATGATATTTTTCTTGCTACTGCAGATAAGGAGATTTGTTTGAAGTTGACCATCGATCTGCTGAACATGCTAGGTCAGGCTGGATACCGGGTGTCCAAAGAAAAAGCGCAACTGGTAAGACCACAAGTTATCTACTTAGGATGTGAAATTTCTCAAGGAGTGCGTAAGTTGGGGGTCAATCGAATTCAGACTATCTGTGCTATCCCGACCCCACGAAATCATCAAGAATTGAGGTCATTCTTGGGAATGGTGGGGTGGTGCAGGTTGTGGATCCCTGATTTTGGATTAAAGGCCAAACCTCTCTACGAGGCTGTGAAAAATCCCGAACTGAAATGGGGCAAGATTGAGGAAAAAGCATTCCAGGCCCTCAAACAGGCACTGAGAGAAGCTCCGGCATTGGGATTGCCTGACCTCAATAAAGATTTTCAACTCTATGTGACCGAGAGGCAGAAATTGGCATTGGGAGTGCTCACCCAAAAATTGGGATCATGGAAACGCCCGGTAGGATACTTTTCCAAACAATTGGACTCAGTTAGTGCTGGATGGCCAGGATGCTTGAGAGCAGTGGCCGCAACAGTACTATTGATACAGGAAGCCAGGAGATTAACTCTTGGAAGAAAAATGGAGGTATACGTTCCCCATATGGTGTTGACTGTTTTAGAACAAAAAGGGGGGCATTGGTTATCCTCAAGCCGGATGTTACAATACCAGGCATTGCTGAGAGAGCAGGATGATATTGAATTAAAATCGACTAATCATCTTAACCCAGCAGAATTCTTAAGAGCAGAAGAGGAAACTGGAGAACTGGCACATGACTGTGTGGAAGTCATTGAGCAAGTATATGCCAGCTGAAAGGACTTAAAAGATGATCCCTTGGAGAATCCCGATTGGGAACTGTTCACGGACGGATCAAGCTTTGTGGAGAATGGAACCAGGTATGCTGGGTATGCGGTGGTCACCTTGCAACAAGTGATAGAGGCCAAAGTTTTGCCTCCTGGGACCTCGGCCCAGAAGGCTGAAGTCTGGGCCTTAACACGTGCTCTCATATTAAGTCAAGGGAAGAGGGTAAACATATGGACAGATTCTAAATACGCCTTTGGGGTGGTACATGTACATGGTGCCCTTTGGAAAGAGAGGGGCCTGCTGAATTCCCAAGGCTCATTAATTAAACACCGGGAAGAAGTAAAAGCTCTTTTAGAAGCTATCCATAAGCCACAGGCTGTTGCGGTGATGCATGTGAGAGGACACCGAAACGAGGAAGGGAAAGCATTCCAAGGGAACCAGTTGGCAGACCAGACGGCCAAGCAGGCAGCCCGAGAGGTATGGACGCAGTTGGTATTACTGCCCACACGAATCAATCCAGCCACACCGTTTATGGATCAACGACCCCTCTACTCGCCAGATGATGAAAAATTGGCAGCATTTGTTCAAGCTTGGAAAAATTTAAGAGGATGGTATGTAACTTCTACTGGACAGGTGGTACTGCCTCAGAGGATCATGAAAACAGTTTTGGAAATAGAACATAATAAATGCCATTGGGGAGCAGAGGCGCTGACAAAATTCTTGAAAAATGAGGTAATCTCTAACCAGATGCTAACAATGGCTAAAAGGATCAATGCTATGTGCCCTTTGTGTATTAAGAACAATCCGGTGGTGAGAAAACAGGTGCAAATGGGTAAAATACAAATTGGACCACAGCCTGGAGACTATTGGCAAGTAGACTTTTCTGAGTTACCTAAAGCACAGGGGTATAAATATTTGTTGGTTTATGTGTGTACCTTTTCGGGATGGCCAGAAGCTTTCCCTTGCAGAACAAATCAGGCTAAAGAAGTAGTTAAAACGTTATTGAGAGAAATAATCCCTACATTTGGGGTGCCATTTGGGCTATCATCGGACAGGGGTCCTCATTTTGTGGCAGGAATTGTGCAGGAGATAGCTAGGATGTTGGGAATCATGTGGAACTTATATACTCCGTGGAGGCCTCAATCGAGTGGACAGGTAGAGAGGATGAATCAGACACTAAAAGGGCAGATCAAGAAAATATGCCAGGAAGCCAAAATCCAGTGGCCACAAGCTTTACCACTGGCCCTACTAAGAATAAGAATCAAACTGAGGGAGAAAGTTGGTGTAAGCCCATACGAGATTCTGTATGGCAAACCTTACCATGCATCCACCTATCAGGGAAACCCTCATTTGGTAGGAGATCAAGTGTTGATGAACTATGTGCTGTCACTAAACAAAACTCTTACAGCCATCCGAGGAGCTCTGCAGTGGAACCGCCCATTGCCGTTGGAAAATCCTGTTCACGACATTGTTCCCGGAGATCAGGTGTATGTGAAGAATTGGAACGCTGAGCCATTAAAAGAAACATGGGACGGTCCTCACCAGGTGATAATGACAACTTACACCGCAGTGAAGGTCGAAGGGATCGACAGTTGGATACACTATACCCGTGTAAAGAAGGCCCCGTCAAAATGGGAGGTGCAACCGCTATCTGCTACCCGAATGGTGTTCAGAGCAAAGCACTGATAACTGTGTTTTTGTATATTGCATATCTGTCAAATGCTTTTGTGGTAGTGGATGTTCCTGAGCCTTTAGTGGTAATACCTGAAAATGCTACTCTGAAATTAACGTGTCTATTTTCTGACAATCAGGGAGCTGGATTCACTGACATAATTGCCGGATGGAGACGATCAGGAAAGGTAATAAAGGACGGAGTCACAAAATTTTGGGACGAGAATCAGCAAAGAGGAAATACTACCCTTCAAATACCTGGCATTCAGAGACATCAAGGTGGTCAATTTGCTTGTATCGTTTGGATAAGAAACAGTTTTGCATATGGGGATTTTGAAGTAAAGGTTTTGGCTGAGGATGAGGCAGCGGTTGGAGATTACCCAATATCAGTAATACCCATAAGTACCCGAGTAGATATATGGGATGGCCCTCCGTTGCGGATAAGCTGTATGTTCAGGTTAGAAAAGATTTGTAGGTGGAAGATACAGGTCAAATGGTGGAAACGGAATCAAGAACAAGGATGGGAAAGTCAAACAAAAGAGACAAGCTGGTGGTTGGAAGGAATGACAGGAAAGGGATGGTTGAATATCACTAATCCTCGGATAGGGGAGACAGAAGAACAATATTTGTGTGTAGTATCCTGTGGGACTAATGGAAATTATGGGTTAAGGAAAGTGGAAGCCAGACCACATACAAATGTAGGGATACGCCCTCAACATAGTGTCTATAAAGCTGTCAGAGGGAGAGATGTCATTCTCAGTTGTAACTTGGAATCGGGAAGAAAGTTTTTGGATTACGGATGGTGGTTCAAGAGAAATTTGGTTTCTGGGGAAAAATACAAACTACAGGAAAGACCGGAGTTGTTGAATCTGACTATCAAGGATGTGCAGGGGGGGGTAGATGAAGGAAATTACATTTGTTGGATAGCCCATGATGAATGGTGGGGGATGGGGACAATAACCGTGTCTATCTGGGAGACAGAGACACGAGTGACTAGACAAACACCAGAAATTGACCATTTAGTCAGAAGTGCTGATCAGGAAAATTTGGTGGTAGGACTCATAAGGGATTTTGGTCAAATTCAGAATGTAACAACCATTACGGCTTGTCTACCTTTACCACACGCTGCTGGAGATCCTATTTGGTAATTATTCTAATTTTGGTAATTAACCTATAGTCTTAAATAAGACAAGCATGTAGAATTTATTACTTTAGAAGTCTGTTACCTAGTAGATGAACGTCATTGCTTTGATCAAAGAATTTTTCTGTTTGTCACGTAGTATGATGAAGTAATCTTTGTAAAAAGGTATAAAAACCTGAGTCTTGATGAGGGTCTTTGGGAATCCTGATTTGGGACGTTGGTCCCCAGGACCCCGGGCCCCGAATAAAGCACGACACAAACTGACTCCTTGTTAGTTTGTGTTTTCACTTCGTTCCGGGCAACAAGTTGAACATAGGTGGAAGATCTTCTGCGTTAATTGTACCTCAGTGTCCTCTGAATCATTGCAAACTGTTGAGCCGTGTATTGACTCTGCAATGGCTCAACCAGTCACTAAAGACAGAGAAGATAAAATAGGTCTAGGCTCCCCAGGTAACCTAAAACCAGCCTGAGACTGCCACCAGCGGTAAGCCTGGGTCCTGGAAAGAGGAAATAAGTATCATACACTTTCTTACACACACAGCTCAACAGCTGGCATTAAAAGAAGTCTGAGTAGAACAGTAAGGCCTATGCTTTTGTCAGCACCCTCAAACATTCAAGAGATGCCCTTGTCACTAATTATATTAGTAGCTATTCTTCAGCATAGAAAGCACTAGACATAAAACAATCCCTCCCCCAAACACAAGCTACTGCTACTTCCATGAGAGTGACTTGCCTCCAAGTGTCTCATATACAATCTTTTCTCCCATACTCATGAGGTTAGGAAACAGAAAACTGAGAACCAGACACGCAGAGCAAAACACCCCTACAAGCCCCTGAGCATGCACAAAACCAGTGATCCTTTACTGGTCTCTGCAAGCTTTGCAGCCTGGGCTTTTATAACATCCTGCCATAAAAACAGCTGCTGCACAGGAAAGCAAAAGGAATAAAAAGCATCCTAACAGTCAAGAGAGCCAAGAAACAACATACCATTTCAAAATATTAAGCTTGTCTGGGGTTTGTGGGTTTTTGGGTGAGATTTGTTATGCTTTTTTGGTTTAAACTAGAAAGAGCTGAATCAACAAGCTTGAAAGGTATGTCAGCTTTGTTGATGGAAATTCACCATCTTGAGCCTAAAAGTGGAGGCAAAATAGCTCTTGCTTTAAAATTACAAGGTCATGAGTGCTGGCTTCTGTGTACCTACCCCTACCACTAGAAGCAATTGGCACTTCTTGCTGAGTCAACAAATTCAGACTGAGAACTGTGATAAAACAAGCTGCTGAAGTTGACGATCCTGTTGCCTTTCTACAGCTTCCCACTTCTAGAATTTCCTGCAGAACTCACTCTCACTCCACTTCTGCTAGTCTCAGTCAGGACAGCTCCACTGGTCACAACAACCCCAAAAAATTGGTCATCGGTATCCTGTGGGCCTGAGTGTTGGAGGGGGCTGTCAAGAGGGCACAATGGCAGATGTGCCTGAAGAAGTATATGGAGTGTATTTGGTTTGCATGGCCTTGTTTTGGTAGCAGGGGGGCGGCTACAGGGTGGCTTCTCTGAGAAGCTGATAAAAGCTTCCGGCATGTCCGGCAAAGCCAATTCCTGGTGGATCCAAAGACAAATGTGCTGCTGATCAAGGCTGGCCCAATTAGAAATGGTGGTAAACACCTCTGTGATTATATATCTAAGAAGAAAGAAAGTTATTGCTCAGTTGTTACTGTGGTCAGAGAAGAGTGGGGTGAGAACATATAAGAGGAACAACTACGCAGACACCAAGGTCAGTAGAGAAGGAGGAGGAAGAGATGTTCCAGGCACTGGAGATGAGATTCCTCTGCAGTCTATGATGAAGACCATGGTAAAACAGGCTGTCCCTCTGCAACCCATGGAGATCCATGGGGATGCAGAGATCCACCCGCAGCCCATGGAGGAACCAGGACCTCCATGCTGGAGCAGGTGGATGCTTGAGAGAAGGCTATGACCCCATAGGAGGCTCATGTAGAGAGGAGCCCATGCTGGAGCAGCCAGTCCTTGAAGGACTGCACCCTGTGGAAGAGTGACCCACATTGCAGCAGTTTGGGGAGGACTGTTGCTTATGAGATGGACTCATATTGGAGAAGTTAGCAAAGAACTGTCTTCGATGAGAGGGACCCCATGGTGCAGCAGGGGTGATGCTGAATTGATGTTTTTGCCTTTCTTCTTTTATATATTCTTTGCATTCTTCATACATATATTTGTAGCTCTATTATTGTATTCGTAGCTTAGCTTCAGTATTTTTCCTTACCTTACCTGATAGGCAGAAAGACAAAACACATTCCAAATATTCTAAGTTGGCAGTCTAAGGCTCCTATCCTATCTTGGTTTTTCCAAGAAACCAAGGTTGAGACTGTTGTATTTCTCTGGGGAATGGTTTTTCCCCAGGACCCCTGAAGCCTGTAACCATGTAGTTTGACCCTTCTTTCCTTTCTTGACCGAATTGGCTGAGGTCCAGCTATCTCTCCCTGAGCAAACTAGATAAGGCCCTGTTCTTCCTTTTTTGTCCTCTTTCCGCCTCTTTCTCCCCTGGAACACCTCGAGAATAAATGTCTTGGAACAATCCCGGGGGTAAGAGCCTCTTTTGGATCTTTTTCCTTGTCCCTGAGATATTTCCTCAAAGCCTGTCAAGGAACTGAGCTAGCCAAGGAGCCCCGGGGGGGCTGCGGGGTTTTGTTTCAGAGACCAACTCTTTGAGATATGTTTTTATAAACAAAGTTTAGTTCTCATCTGAGAGGGGGAGGATTTAGAAGTGGCTTGAACAAGCGGGGAATTACCTCATGAATTATAACTAATTGGTGATTCTTGTCAAATATGCTAATTTTTAAAACCTATAAAAATTGTATATGCATTATGCAGTGTGTGCATCTTCAGCATTCTCCACCTGGAAAATTTCGCACCTAAGGATCCTTTTAAAGGTAACTCCTTTTTATCACCCTAACTGTGTCTGACTTGTAATTTTAGGACCAGTGAAAAAGGCATCCTTTGGCTCCTCTCCCTGAGCAGCGGTAGAAAGAATAGGTAATGAACTGGCAACAACCTTCATTCCCTGTCTCCCTGTGCTGCTAGGGGAGGAGGTAGAGCTGGGAAGAAGGGAGGGGTGGGGGGAAGGTGTTTTCAAGGTTTTATTTTACTTCTCATTTTCCTGCTCTGATTCTGTCAGTAATAAATTCAATTAATATCCCTAATTTGAGCTTGGTTTGCCTGTGACAGTGTCATCTCGTGCCTGGTGATATGGCACTTAATGGAGGGACAACATAACCCCTGGGGTCCTAGAGTCCTGAGCGGTTGCAGCTGGTCAGTGCAATAAGGAGCAAAGTGGGCTTCACATGCAGTCTGAGATTTCTTTTCTCACATAACTTGAATACAGTGCAGAGGTGAAGACAGGGAACAAAGGCTGGACCATGGATGTGGGTTAAACTCCACACTCTGAGGGTCCAGCCTTGCAGAAAAATGGCTATAGTAACTAGGAAGACTGCTCTTCGAGGATGTTTTGTTAATCAAAAGGTTTAATAATGAGAAAATAACAAAGTAACAAAACGTTGCAGAAAACAAATAATAAAGCCATGCACAGGTGCCTGAGAAACTTCAGACACCTTGCTTAGACATCTCGAAAAGCCTTTACTTTCTTTTTCACTCTTTCTTAAATACTGAATGTTTTAGGAGGGATAACCTGGCTTGCAGCCAATAAGATCACCAAGGGGTTTTGACTTACATTCTCAGAAACCAATCCATGCCCCTGTGTTGGCACTGAGCCAATCCTTGTCAAAAGGCTATGGAAGACTCTAGGTAAACTTCCTAATGTGTCAGAGGTAAACTGAAACTCTTTCCCTATTTGGAAACACCTGCTGGGGATGAGGGGTGCATCAATACACATGGGTTTTAAGGGACAGAATCAGGGTGGAGTTTGGGGTCAAGGGGCCAATAGGGAGAAGACCAGGGAGGGACACAAAGTGAAGTTTACAAAACATAAACCCCATGGGAAGGCTAATGTGAAGAGATTTATATAAACAGACCAATGGAGCCTCGAGGAATAGGGGATTCCCCAAGAGGCAGTCCAGACGGGCTGGTACCAGGAAGAATTGACAGGGAACATTTGGGAATAGGAGTAGGTATCAGAGAAGACAGACAACCCAGGCTAAACCACCACCTGGGGGCAAGGGGAGGGGAAAGGAATAAGCCATAGGGTATTAAACACAAAATTGCACATTGTAACATGACACTATTTGGTGAGTGATCTCTCCGGGTCCTTATCTCAACCCAGGAACTGTTTGTTATATCTTCTCTCCCCTGTCCAGCTGCAGAGGGGAGGGATAGAGAGGCTTTGGTGGGTACCTGGCATCCAGCCAAGGTCAACCTACTACATGAAGTTAGCAGGTTAAATCTTGGAAACAAGTTGCTGTGCTTTTACCTTTTGAGATGACTGGAGTTCGACTTTGCCAGCTGTATTCACAGCTTTGTAAGAGAATGTCACGGGCTTTCTTCATCAACTGTGTTGGAAATGGATTTCCTTCAAGCAGAACATTGCTCAGGTTGTCACAGCAACTACTGCTAAGGTTTCCTAATGCCATATGACAGAAAGGAGGAAGGGTAACAGGACTGATGTCACTTCTACTGACTAGTAGCAGCAATGTGCAGGTGAGTGACAGGAAAACAGGCGTTCAGGAAGTACAAGCAGGAGTACAATAGAAAGACAGAGTTTGTCTCTCAGAGCGTCTGTGCTAAGACCACTTCCCAATTCTGTTTTCATAGTGATCTGAATGGCAAATATTGAGAATCGCATGTTGCCTGAAATATGTCTTTTGAACATAGATGTGCCTTTGAAAAACATGGTATATCATACTTGCTTGTTATGCAGAGCCATGTGCCACACCGTTTCCCAGGCAAATCTGTACATGAATCAATACAACATACAGCTAGGACTGCTCAAGTAACCTTGACCTACTCCTCCCACCAGCACACACCTAGCTGTAGCACCTCTTGCAGGACAGGTTTGTCTTCACTCCTTCTCTGAAGTAGTTTCAGTCAATGAAATAGTTCAGTAAAACCCAAAAAGTCCTGAGAAAAGGTGTTGAACACTGTTCTCTTGCTACTCTCACGTTCTCTTCCAGGTCCTGCCCCATGCAAAATAGCAAAATATGTTCCTCTGGTCTCAGAATCAGGAGCCGATATCACTACCCCAAAACTTACTGCTGAAGGGCAGCTGTTGATCTGCCAAGGCCTATTCCAAATCTTTCCTTCCATCAGCTGAGTCAGCCTGAGAGTGGTCCGATCATAGATGAACATTACATTTCCCATATTTGAGACCTAGGAAAGTATCAGGCAAAAGCACAGAATCCCTTGCTCCTGAGTTTGATCCAGGCCCAAAAGAAGGGAAAGGCACATAGTGATTCCTTAAGATTTTAGCTTTTATATTTTTCAGATCCTGTACTGCATTAGTGTATAACTGAACTCCATATAGAGTGTTAGTTAACTCTCTTCACATTTTGGTCAGACAAAGCAATCCTTCTAGGCCTGAAATCCAAGGACACCCTCTGCCTCAGGCCTCGAAAAATATAAACAAAAGTGAATTGGGGGGAAGCACACTGGGGAATATGACTTCATTACCTGAAGCTGTAATTGGAGAATTAACCCCTGATATGCAAATAGACCAAACTTCTATCTATCTGAAAAACTCGTGACGGTTGTCTATTTTGGGTGTAGCCCCTTGGGGAGCCTTTGTCTGCCCTTAAAGTACCTGAAGGCCCCTCATTAAATATATCCACTTTTATCCTTTTAACTTTGTCTGGCCTCTGTTTCTGGATAAGCCAAAAAAAGGCATCAATAGGAGGGAGTGGAAAACATGCATAAATTATTACTTCAAGTTACCTCAATCAGACCAGTAAAGTACAGACATCTCAGCTGTAGCAGTTTATTACAAGATTATAGAAAAGGTGGTTGGTAAGAAGAAAAGTCATATACATCTAGCACATGAAGCATGGCAGCTATTCTTCATTAAGAAGTGTGTACCAGAGGGGAAGAAGAGAAGGGGGAGCTGTCTGTACAGATGAGTGCAGATGCCTGTCAGAATTATTTTGATTGGATTGTCATACAGAAATACTACCAACCTAGTGGAAAGTTATTGAAGAAAGGGACTTAAAAGACTGCTGCTGCAGGAGTTCACCAGTTCTCTTTCATGGACAGTGAGAAATGAGATCAGGTGGGTGATCTGCAGGCTGGCTCCATGGCCTCAGGAGTTATGGCCTTGTAATATTTTACTTCTGTCACAGAGTATTGGCAATGAAGCAGCACTTCTTGTTTGCCTCCTTTCTCTTCCCTATAAACACATTTTAACTAAAACAAAACTATCACCAGAGCTGTATTCCTACTGTGTGCTGAAGAGTTTCTTCCAAGCAGATGATCATTCAGAGGCTACTGACAATGGAAGCAGAGGGGAAAGATAGAGAATGTGATGTGGCCTGTGATAGTAGGTCCCCTCTGGAGGTTGTGCTGGTATCCAGCAGCACTGAGCTACCAACTTTTTCCCAGTGCATCAGGATATCCTCCCAGCAGCAAAGACACTAAAGGGCAGTGGCTAAGGGCCCTGAAAACAACAATCAAGACCCTTTCTGGTTGTGATTTGACACTGGCCGAATGGCAGGGACTCAGGAAAGCTGCTTACTTGCCCTCCCCTGCTACAGCTGGGCAGAAGGGGAGAAAAAAAAAAATTAAACAAAGGGTTCAGGAGTTGAGATAAGGACTGGGAGAAAATACTCCAAGGGCAAAACAGGCTCAGTGTAGAGATACAAAGTGAGTTTATTACTAACAATATCAGAGGAGGATAATAGGAAATAAAACAAGCCCTTTAAACACCTTTTTTCTCCCAACCCCTTCCTCCTTCCTATGCGGGTGTCCAGAGCTGTTTACAGGCTTGCTCGCTCACTGGATCAGCATACAGGGGTACAGCTTTGTTCCTTTTAGATTCGGGGGGTCTGAACCTCAAGCAGAAGTGTGGCAATGAGCGTGGAAGAAAGGAGGACCCTCACATGGGTTGGAGCTCAGGTTTATTGCTCCCAGAGAGCCACGTGAAAAATGACTCCTGGGTTTTGGGTTTAAGTACAGGGGGTGTGGAAAGAGGCAGGAGGCAATCTAGAACCAATGCCAGGTAGGATGGGAGTGACCAGAACAAGAAGACAATTAGCAGGACATCTTATACATAAAACAGGGAGGGGTAACAGACACCTTGCCAAATCACAGTGCAGCCCCACCAGAATCTTCCAGGCTTCTGGGCAGGATTACAGGGTGCTTGATAAAACCCACCACCAGGGAAAGACCAAGGGTTTTGAATAGGGAGTAGGGTGGACCAAATCATATTACAGAAATTTGGTAACCTAAATTTCACACCGCAACAGGGGCAAGGCTGAGATATGATGTGGACATGGACTTGTACCCTGGGAGGGCGGTTGGGCCCTGGCCCGGGTTGGCCCGAGAGGCTGTGGCTGCTCTGGAATCCCTGGAAGCATCCAAGGGACGGTTAGATGGGGCTTCCTGCCAAGGAGGGATGGGATGGGATTGGATGGGACTGGATGGATAGGATGAGATGGTGAAGTGTAGGGATGGAAGTGTGGGATGAGGTTTGTGAGGGGTGAGGATTGGAATGGGGGCATGGTGTGGTTTGGGCTTTTGGAGTGTGGCACTAGAGGGAGGGACAACAGGGGACACTTTTGGAGGTGGCTCCTGGTGCTTGTAGTAATTTTGGGGCCTTGAAGTGTCTTCTGGGCAGTTGCAGTGCAATTGGGAAGGCTGAGGTAAAGGTGTGAAGGAAGGAAGGAAGGAAGGAAGGAAGGAAGGAAGGAAGGAAGGAAGGAAGGAAGGAAGGAAGGAAGGAAGGAAGGAAGGAAGGAAGGAAGGAAGGAAGGAAGGAAGGAAGGAAGGAAGGAAGGAAGGAAGGAATCCTGGTCAAGTTGTTAGCAGCACCTGGAGCCTGAAATCTGATGTTTGCTGGCACCAGTAGCAGCCAGATGCTACAATTTCCTGCTGCTGGGGCACTGGGGGGGTCTAACTGAGCAGGAAAGGTGAGCCTGAGTCAGGAGATTTCCTTGTGGCTGCAGCAAAGCCTGGGCATGCCAAGACCTTGCTGGCGCTGTGCCCTGGGCCAGGAGGGATTGTGCCACAGGAGCTGAGCATGTGTAGAAGTACAGTAATATATAAAGCATTCTGATGTTTGAGCCTAACGTATTTTAGATATATCAAAAATAGGAACTAGTTAAGCACAGATTTACCAGTATGTGATTTATGTACTCCTTTATATGCCTAATCTCCTATTTCTCTCTAGTGCCAAGTCTCATTTTGAAAAATTATTCAGTGGGAGATTCAACAGACCACATTGTGATGTTTAGGACTGCAACATCCAAAATGTAGGTACTCAAAATTCACTATGTGGTGCTGATCTAGGTGCCTAGATATAACTATGCACCAAATACAAAAACTCAAATTAGTATTCAAAACAACCAGCTTGCTGAGTGCTGGCATGTTAAACAGCACTGTATGGAAGATGACTCTGCAATTTGGAAGCTGAAGCACCTTACTGGGGATTCAGAGCTCTGCTTTTATTCTGAGAGTGAGACATTACTGAATACCAGCTCCCTCCTCTCTTCTATCTTGTTGCAGGAGCCTTCCCATGGAAGCCGCAAGTCAGAAAATGGAATTTGACAGCGAGTTGTCTCTGATTTGCTTTTCTCAGGGTAATTCTGCACATTCCACATGAATGATGTTTAGTGTCTTGTTCAATAACTGATTTAATCTTTTAGGAACCTAATTTTAATTGCCTTTCACGCTTAATTATCTTTATTTTGCAAACTGTGTCTTCTGCAATTTTAAAAAGGCTATACCTTTCTGGCAGTGGTCCCACATGTCAAAAGTTCTTACAGGTTTGTTGCACACAAGACAGTATTTTTTCATACTCTCTCATTGTCTAAGACAGTTTAAAACACATGGCAAATGGCTTGAGAACTAGGGAAGGCATTGTTCTTACAGCTCTCATTTTTTCAAAGCCCAACATCTGATATTGTTTCTGCTCTGAATAGTTGTTTTTGCTGCTGTGCAGTGCTCTTTCTTTTTATGTGAGCATATGTGCAACAGCTACTGTCTTAATGTGATCTAGGGACTTACACTGCTCCTGATGTCATAATTCTCTACAGTTTCAGTGGAAGAACTAGGTCTGTAGCTAAGGGCTAGAAAATACTTATATCGTCTGCCACTGGGCACAAAGGAGATATACATAATACATGCTTACCATTGCGTTAAGCCCATGCTGTAGGTGGCCGATTCCCCAAACTGCAGTTTTTTCTCAGAAGCACTCAAGAATTAAATTCTTTATAATTTCTTTAAATGAACTAACAGCTGTCATAATCCCTCCAAGCCCGTCTCATATAATAGAACAATAGCAATATGTTGTGTTCTTCCCTTCCCATCTGTCTCCTGATGTAATTTGTGAACTTTCCCTCATTCCTAATATGTTCAAGGAAAGATTTTGAAAAAAAACACTTTAAAATCAAACCAATTTTGCTACATTAATAACATTTTATTCTTATTTTAGTGTGGCAGTAAAAGACAGTGCAGTCTAACTTGTCATCATGCCTTTGGGTGAAAACAGTAAAAATGGAGCAATAGAAAACTCTCAAATTTGGTTACACATACAAAAAACCTATTAGTTAATATATACGCAGCTCGGATGAGTGAGCTTGAGAATTCTTTGAGTCTCCCATAAAAGGTTGAACCATGAATTAACTAAGTCAGGCGGACATTTCCATTGCCCTAACAGCATTAGAGCTAGAAATTAATTCATTTCACTTTGCTGGTCTGTCTGTCTTGCCCCTCCTCCCAACTGAAAGGAGGTTGTTCAGTCTTGGTTCAAGGCAAATCAAACCCTGAAATTCATTCTGCATTAATCACCATGGGATGATGTCTACAAGTTCCCTTTTCTGGTCATACAGTTAGTGGCAAATTTCTTGGCTCCCACTCAGAACCCATACAAGAGATACAAATCTAACAATACCTTATTGTAATGTAAGTAAGTCACACTCCAGAGCACAGTTTTAATTTAAATCATGCTTCACCTACAATCTCATGCTCAACATAACCATTGCCTCCCAACAGAATGGAGCAAAACTGTATTACAAGAACAACATAATTTTTTTCAAATTTCTATTAGGTTTCTTTTCATTTCTTGAGCCTATGTAAAATAACACTCACAAAAAACTATAACATTTAATTCACAGCAATGTTATTTTTTAACTTTTTTTCATTAAATAGTGAAGAAGCATATCTTCTGCCGTACAAAAGACAGAATGTGAGTTATTTTTCTTTTTCATTTTATGATTTCATTACAATCCCTAAGTAAAAAATGGCACTTCCATAAATTGTAGGGTTTCTATTTGATAGGTAACTTGCTTGCTAGAAACAGACTTATTATTAAATAGCAGAAATTCAAAATGGTCTTTCTCTTCTACCCTTTCAAAGCTTTTAAATGACAAAATTCATAAGAACTTATTCATTCAATTGTTATTAGCATAAATTTCTGCTTATTTTTTCCTAGAAGAATTTCTTATGCAAGCAAGTTTGAGTAACATAATTCAAATATTTCAGAATATATGAAGGAACTCAAATACATATACCTTCTCCTGGAAGAGTACCCTAAGTTTGGTGTTTCTGAATATTACTAGAATACGTACTATTTTTTTTTTTTTTTTTTGCGATGGGATTATTTTTTATATAATAGATGTTGGTTTTCATTAGTTAGAGTAATAATATGGCAAAATAGCATTCGATATTCAGAGAAGATAAGCTTGCTCTTGCATCTAGCTGCCATTATATTTTGTTTTTACATAAATCGGATTATCAAAATTCTCAGCAAATCAAATGAAATAATTATCATTATCTTTATTATTAATCCGTAACCAGGTTCCCTGATGTTTCTCTTCTTTTGATAAATCTAAAAATTCATGTCATTCTGCAGCAAAGCAAAAATTCCCAAGCACTAGCTTCCTGAAAGATAAGATGTCAAGGGCATTTTTAAAAACAATTTTGTATCTTTACTGACTTAATACACAGAAACACATTTCTTCATGTTACCTATTACCCTATCTCTGTAATCACTACATTTTATACAGTGTCAGATCAGCTTCAAATCCTTATACTTATCTAGAGGCTGGAGATTCCAGGCTGTCCTGGATTGACTATGATGCCTCTGTATCCCCAATCGTCTGTTCTATGTGTGCTGTAGGTTGTGTTCTGTACCTTTAAGAGTGGTTCTGAGGGTGAGCAGGGAAGAAGATGCGTGCAGTTTGTTTTTGAAAAGTGTTCACTCCTACACATTCCTCTTTTTTTTTCCTGGGCTTCTTCCTGGGGACGGTGTGTTCGTCGGATATTCAGACAGTGACTGGGAGATGTTTTTTTTTCCTTTTAGTTAGTTTAGCTACCTGAGGCAAAGAAGCTTCCTGGACTGTTTTTCACTCTTGCGACTGTTTAAGTCTGCTCTGGACTGAAAACTCAGAGAAGGATTGGGATCCGAAATCCAGGGGCCCACCAGGGCCTGGACCTTGGCATTTTCCAGCACCAGAAAGACTGAAACTAACTTCTGGCAAGAACCTCCTCAGTTTGCCATCTCTCTTTGGAGCAGCGAGAGGTTTTGTTGTTTATTTTTTTTTTTTTTCTCTTTCATTCCTCATGCTTGTGGGCATTTTGTTTGTTAAATAAATAGTTTTTTCCACTTTTTCTCTGAGGAAATTATTTTTTCCCGGACCGGCTGGGGGTGGGGTCATTTGGGTTTGCTCCCCAGAGGAACCCCATTCAGAGGTTTCCTCCCAAATTTGATCTAAATCAGGACAATAATTTAGATTGGTGCCCAACTGCAGGGCTCGAGAGAGTGGAAAAAACTTGTATTGATTATTGATTGCATTTGGTTGTATTTTGTGTGGGGATAAGTATTCAGTAGCCATATTGCTCTTTGAATTCCTAATGTCTCTTGGAATAGAGTCCATGCTGTTTCTGTTCCCTAGGTTTCTTTGAGGTTTTAATACCTTTCTGGTCCCTAGGTTTGTTTTCTTATCCGGAATTAGCTCCAGTGTTGTCCCTAATACATAGCTTTTACACCAGGGGTGCATGAATTAGGATTGCTATTTTGTTTGGCTCATTGATCATGATTTATAGAAAAGTTATGAAAGTACTGGAATTTGTGCCAGGTATTTTTGGTTTATGGTTCTTTCATCCTATCCTGCGTCCTAGTTCCAGCAGCATGTTTTAGGGATTTTTGAATAATTGCACCCACTTTTTTGGAGGAGGTATAGGGGATGAAGCTTTTCAGTCTTTCCTGTCCCTCTTATCTTTCAAATCGGTTACATCACTTTTGGGGAATGTTCAGTGTCCCCTGAATGTTAGAGACCACCTTCCTGGTATTTCATCTGGTAAGCTTCCTCTATATGGTCTGCAGCTTCTCTAGAAGGAGGGCTGAGATTTCCAGAGTGGCTGATGAGACTGCTGACCCAGAAGTAGACTCAGAGGTAGACTCAGGTGTGGAAAATCCTGTGTGGTGTGGAGAATGGGAGGATATAGGCCAAACCCTGAAGGAATTTTCTGACCTTATAGCCTTAGACTTTCCATGTGAACAGATTCAGAACCCGGCTGAGGTGGGGAAATACTTGAAAGAGAAGTTCCAGGATGATTCCAAGGACAAAAGGATTATTGCAATAAGCTGGGCCCCGGCACATGCTTACTACACACTGCTAGATAAAGTAAGGCTGCAGATAGAGGCAGGGGGGCAGGGAGATAAATCAGTAGCCACTGCAGTCACTCAGACAGCAGCTGAACCAGACAGTGAGTCTAAGTCAACAGCTAAACCAGACAGTGAGTCTAAGACATTGGCAGTCGCCGGAGCAGAGAGCACAAAAAACTGATTGACCAGTGGATGATGATGCAGGTGAAGGACCCTCGAGGCCTCCTGATGACACCCAATCAGAAGCTGGACAAACTGACATAAAATCAGAAGTTGAACCAATTGACACCAAATCAGAAGCCGGACCGAGTGGCCCAAGATCCCATGCCCAACCAGCTGGCACAAGATCAGGACCCACTATTGAGTCCTTTTCTCTGAAGGACCTTCGAGGCTTAAGAAAGGATTACACCCGACGACCAGATGAATCTATAATTAGTTGGTTAGTCCGTCTCTGGGATGCTGCAGGCAAGGCTACAATTCTGGACGGCACTGAAGCAAGACATTTGGGCTCCATGTCACATGATCCAGTTATTGACCAAGGAATGATGAGGGAGGCTACCCCTTGCAGTCTCTGGGAACAAGTCCTGGGAAGTGTGGCACAAAGATATCTGTGTGCAGACGATCTCTACATGCAGCAGACCCAGTGGAAGACCATAGAACAAGGGATTTAATGCTTAAGAGAAATGGCAGTGGCAGAGATTGTCTTCCCAGATGGCCTAAACATTAAGAACCCAGACTTGGTACCATGTACACCCGTGATGTGGCGAAAACTTGTACGACTTGGGCCACAAGAATACTCTTCTGCTTTAGCAATAATGAAGCGGGATGACATGGGGGAGATTGTGCTGGATATGGCAAAGAAACTTCGAGCATATGCAGACGCCGTGCATGGCCCAATATGCCAGCTGGTGGATGGGGTCCGCCGCTTGGGACCCAGAGAGCCACAGCCACCCCAAAGGATGTCTCGCTAGAAACAGCTCCTTGGGGGGTCAGGGCGCTCCTCAGCTGGACAGAGGGGCTTCTCAGCATCGGGCAGAGCAGTGATTTTTCAGCTCAGTGATTTCAGCTTTCAGTGATTTCAGCTCAGTGCTCTTAGCTCATGCCCTTGTGAGTTAGCCCCTCTTTTAGCCGGTCGTGGTGAGAGAGAGAGAGGTCTCGTATGGAATTTCCGCAGGTGGTACTTTATTGAGAGGGTACCAGCGAAAGGGATCCAGGGACGAGGAACCTCTCCCGACCAGAGGAAACTCAGGGGTTTTTATGGGACACCAGGGTGGGAGGAAAAGGGTACAGAACCAATCAATTGTAACAGATCTACATAAAATCCCGAGGGGGCTTGTGGGTCTCCAGATGGGTCACCGTAGCTAGGATGTTTGCCTTTGTCTTAGGTGCTCTGGCTGAAGTTGCAAAATTCTTCCTTAACTCCTCAGCTTGGCTCCCTCCAGGGCAGAGCAGCCAGGGCTCCGCCCACCTCCACAGCCCAACACATGCCAGAATCGTGGCTGTGGAAACCTGTCTGCAGAAATTAGAAAGTAAAATAGAGGAGAATCATCATACACTCAGAGATGAGATTAAAGAGATGAAAGAGGGCTTTCTCCAAACCTCGGCTGTGCAGGTCAGAGGTTCTGGCACCAAACACAGACATTCCCCAGATAGAGAGGGAGGGGGTATCCCACGAGGTAAGCTGTGGTCCTTCCTGTGTGATTGTGGAGAGGACATAAGGAGATGGGACAAGAAATCTACTGATGATCTGGCACAACGGCTGCGTGAATTGTTGGATGGCAAGACTCAGAGGGGAAGTTCTATTAAGAAGGAAGTAGCTCCAATCACCCAAGGACATACGGATAATCAGGCTTAGAGAGGCCCTGCCTCTAGCCAGGTAGAGGCTAGGGAAAACCGTATTATTTGGATTGTGTGGATTCGTTGAAGCAGGCTTTGGGACAGACCGCACTTCCATTCTTTTGAAGGTATATAGGTGAATATCTTCTGCAGAAATCATAAGTAGATAAGAAAAAGCAATAGGTGTGTATCAGAGCTGAAAGACCGTGATCATTGCCTGGTAGAGAGGAGCAGCTGGCAGTATGCCAGTACTAAGCTGCTTTTGCAGTAGACAGGACAGTCTGAAATGACACAGCACCAGCCTTCCCTCTACTGTGATCCTCAAGGCAGCTCTAAAATCCCCCTCAACTGTGGGGAAATGAAGTGCCTCCAGTATTACTTATCTTCTCTCTGTCATACATACTTTAAAATCCAGTTTACGATTCATGAGGCCCTTGACTGGTTCTTCTGGTTGATGCAGTACTTTTTGGGATCCTGTTTGGGTCTTTTCATTATTCTTGCCACACACACTTTTTCTGAGGATGGCATTTTGTTCAGGTTTTCCATTTTTTAACAGTTACTTGTGTTATCATGCAAACAAAAGTCTGCCCCAGTTATATTGCACGTATATATGTTCTGTTGCATGTATATATATTCTTTTGGGCTGGATGCAGGGGCTTCCAAGTCTGGCTCAAAGAACAAGACTATTCCTTACACATGATGAGATTTACACCAGGGTTCCCTACAAGGGTGCTATAACCCTTGGAAATGTACTGTGAAAAACGAGATTCCCTTTTTTTTGTAATTTTTAAGAAATAGGTTTAATAAAAGATAAGACAATTAGGAGATAAAAAAGGCAAAGTACAGCTGGCCGGGTGACTTGGCATTCAGCCAAGTCCACACCCTGCTATTTCAGAGACTTTCTTTAAATACCCTTTCTATTGTATCAATCTGTTGCATATTCATATTTTTCCATGAACTAGTTTCCATATTCCAGGGTCTGTTTTGCATGGCCCCTCGAGTCTGCCTTTTTAGAGCATGCGTGTTTCTTGGCTGTGTCTTCATTATCACCTCCAGATTGGGCCTTGGTCCGTGCTTTCTTCAGATGGTAGATGCTGATAGTTGGTGTATCAATAGCAGAGTCTTCTTTACATGTTCACTGGATGTTATCCCAGCCAAACAGACAGTTTAAGCATACTCTATCACTACTACCACTATGCCTAATTTTCTTTACTAACAGCAGAAATAAAAACTCATATCCTTACCACAAAGTTATTAATCATAAAGGACACATCTTGCAAAAAGCCAACTTTATAATAGACATTTATAACAAATTCCTGCCTCTTTCTTTTTAACAGTTATTTGGCTCGAGCCATTCTCTTTGTTTTCTAGCCTTCATATTTGCTTATTTTTCCACTGATAAAAAGGGGTTTTCTATATCATCTATTTAGATGCAGTTATTTTAGGATCTATTGACACTGCCAATATTTGCTTATTTTGGACTACACCAATGATTAGTCAAATAGATACTTAATTTCTAAAAATTCCAGTATTGGTCCCAGTTCTACACATATGTAAGAATGTAATTTGGATGGGTTATAATAGTGAATGTTGATATGGGTATTAGAAAAACCCATCAGTTTACAGTCTTTGGTAGCACTTGTATCATGATTCTGCTAAGATCTTTGAAATATAAAAGAGTGAGTGACAGAAATAGAGTTGCAGTTCCTTGACTTATATCCCCACCTGACCAGGCCTATGGGGGTGCATTCCACAGCCGGTATATGATTCTTCTCGGTGGCAAAATACAGCGGTCTTGACTGGGGTTTGCTCTCTTGTTTTCTTGTCACACTCTGTTTGCTCAATTTCAAGCAAATGGTTTCTGATACCTTTTAATTGAAGTTGTTCTATGTTACTCAAGCATCTCCCATTCAACAGACACTAGTAATCCCCATTCACCAGGATATATGTACACATGCATCACTAAAAGGCAGTAAAGTCCCTTAATCCCAAAGGCCAGCTGCAAAGCCCTTTTAGAACTGACAATTAATCGTGCTGGCCAGACTGTACTTTCAGCAAAACCAAAATAACTGCATCTTCAATTTAGTTATTCAATGTACTGTGATTCTCCTGCGTGATCATTTTACTGAAATTAGGGTGTCATTTTCCTCCCCAGGGAACGACTTCTGATACCATTTAATTTTTGAAAGCCTCCACCTTTTTAACTGCAACCAGGATTGAGGAACAGGTTAAAAGGAAACTTAAGAACAAAAATTTAGTCAGTAACAAAAATAACTTAAACTACAGAGTGAAAAAAAAAAAAAAAAGAAACTATTTTTACCCCTTCTTTCTTTTCTATTAAGGTATTTATGGGCTATTCTTAACTTGTTGACTTAATAAATATTCCGATGTTAGAGTCTTATCATACTGAAGGTTTCTGGTGGGCAGATCCTCTGCCCAGCCTGTTCCTAGGGTAGAAAGACAATGAATTTTTGCTATTCCAGAAGATTTCTCTTACTATTTTAGGAGAACTCAAAAAGATACATACACTACAGTATCTGTTTCTTTTTAAGGCAAAAAACACTCACCCGATTTGTCATGCATTGATTTAAGAGATTAGATACATTTTAGAAACTCTGACGAGAACTCCCTTTGACAGGAATTAACACCACCAGTTTTGTGAGACAGGTCTCATCTGCAAAAAGCTGGAAAACTAAGTAAAACCCCCAAAATAGTTTCTGCAAAATTTACAATAATTTAGTGTCACTTAACATCATCAAACAGGGAAAGAAAAGAAATTACTAAAAAAAATCTTGCATATACCACAATAATATTTCAAAGCAGCAAGTATCTTGTTATTCATACTATCTTTTTTCATACTCTATCACAAGAGAAATTGGACATCTTATATTAAAAAGAAAAACAAAACATCTCCAAAAATCTTTTAACAAACTTACAAAGAACTCCCCCAAAGAACCCATCTCAACCACTATCTACATCTCAACCTCCAATTTAAGAGGCGGATGACAAAGTTTTCCATTTTATAAAGTTGCATGATTAGTACCTTAAATTATTTTTGACCTACCCACTTAGAAGAGCAAATCTTTATATCTCTTCTTGTGACTTTTAAATATTAGAAGAAAAATTGCTCTTGAGAATTTCTTTCTACTATTATCCTGACAGTATCCTGGCTTTCCCCTAGCACGTGGTCAGGCTGCGAATTCACTTGCTGATCCTTGTTCTGTCTGTGTGGAGCACCCCGAGGGCGTCGGGCTTTGTTACCTGACTCGACTTTTGAAGAGTGCTGCCATTTGTCTCAGTTTTTATTTCGAATTTAAGTTTACTGTTGTGCTGTGAGGACAGTGTTTTAACATCGAGCCACAGTGGGTGCTAGGCTTTCAACTGTTCAAAAGGATGTCTTTTATAATGTTAATAATTTGTTAACAGTTTCTAAAGTTAAGTTCTCCAAGGGAGAGCTGAAATATTTTGTTAGAAAGCTTTTCCTCCACTTCCCCCAAACTACCCCTGATTCAGTCACTGAAATCCGTTTTTGGGACACAGTGATCTCAGAATTTTCTGATTTGGCTAAATCAGGGGATGCAAAAGCTGCAAAATTTTTGTTTTGGCCACTGCAGATTCGATCTGCACTTCTGACAGTAAATGGAGTGGAGAAAAAGCAGCCTTACAGAGAACAGTTTGCCTTCCCCAGTTCGTGTGTTGCTCCCGCTTCACCTTGTTCCCCGTCCCCTCGTCCCCAGGCAGGCATCCTTAAGGGTGCAGCAGGAAAATCTGTGCCTGCCAGCCCTGCCTCCCTTAGGACGCTGAAGTCCCCCCACCCGAGCAGTCTCGGCCAGACTGCTCGGGATTCCCGTAGTAGCCCTGGCCAGGCTGCTCGGGATTTTTCCCATCCCTGTTCTTTTCCTGGTTCCAAACCCCGAGTTCACTTTATTAAAAATGGGCCAGGAGACTTGCTCCTTTGAAAGACCTTTATTAGTCACCTCTTTCAAGGGGGAACTCGAGGGGTCACCTGCGCCGTTGCTGCTCCCACTCAGGCCGCTGCTGAGGAGGAGGTGCCAGTCGAATCTGCTGCTCTCTCCACAGAGTCAGGAATTCTAGCCTTGTGGGAGTATCCAGGAACTCACTGGGCTCGTGTGGTCTAGGGGTCTCACCTTTGCCCAGTCTTTTTCTGGTCATGGCGAGGTGGCAGAAGCAGAATCAGTCCCTAGGTAGCTGAGGGTCTTCTCGGTGTTGTAGTGTCTCCCTTTCATCTGGATTTTGTGTGGGGTCGCGGCTTTTGGGTCCGTTTGCCAGCAAATGCACTTCCGCTTGGAGCGGAGCACCATGGGAGTTCTTGGATTTTCCTATTAGGTGGGGCCGGCAGTTCGAGGAGCCGGCAGGGAACGGCGACAGCCTAGCCCGACGGAAGGTGAAGGGAACCTGGGGTTTTAGGGGGGGTGTACAACTTGGAATAAGGTTTTGAGGGTACAAATTTTGGTACAAACAGCATAACTTTCTTAACAGACAGGGCACAACTGGCATAACGTTTTAAACAGCATAACCTTCCTAACAAATGACAGACTGTGCCAAAAATGGGAGTTTCTTACATTTCATTCATTTCAGTCCCCCCTCTATTTTTTTGATCGGGCCTTTGCCCCCATCAGTTGGCAGTTTCTGATACATGGGAGTATATATTTTTTAATTTTTGGTACTGGTTATCTATTCTTTTGGGTTCACTTAGTTCTTCAGTTTGTGGTTCTAATCTCATTATATTCATGGGCCTTGGGACGTTTATTTCAGCAGCTTTGAGGCTTGCTTGAACAGTTGCAGTTATTGTTTGAATTAAACAAGGGAGTATGCAGGGAAGGAGTAGAAGGCTGGCAAGGGCACTTATTACAATAAATACTATTTTTTCCATTAAGTCAATAAATAAGTTTTTACCGAGGGGCTCATCTATTTCATTCTTTTTCATGATTAGTGGGTTTTCTTTTATTAAATTTGCAACTCCCTTTGGATTGTCCAAGTCTTCTAAGCAAAACCATTCTCTTATAGGGCACTCTCCAGTTAGGCGCTGCTTAAATGTTGCAGCATTTCTTGCAATGTAATATTGCTTTCCATCCTCCTGGGCAGTGGATACCTAGGTTATATCAAAACACATGGGATTCACCTAAGTGTGAACTCTTATAAGGGACTGCAGATTCTCCCCGTCATAGATGGGATAGTAGCTCTTAGAGCATCCTCCTTTGGTGTTTGCTCATTAATAGGACTACGATTAGTCCTCCCAAGAGTCTAGTATAAATCATTGTCTTGATCTCACCTGGTCTTGCCTCTTGGGTTGGGGAAGTTATCTAGCTGGCCTTATGGAGTTCCTTTCAGTGTGTTCCCACTTCTTTTTCAGTTTTTGATTAGCCCTTCTGTGGTGTGCCCTATGAGAGATTTGTAATGATATTATTATCACCACTCTTTAAAATAGCTTAACACTTTATGATAACTTAGAACAACAACTTCCAGAGAACACTTTTTATGACAACTTTTGATAACAACCTGGAAAGATTTTAAACAATGGGTTTTCTTTTGTTCTTAATTGGGCTTTGGTTGTCTCTTGAAGGTTATTTTAAGTATGTCCAGGTTTCTAATGGTAGTCCATTCGGAGGGAGTCCTTGCTGGGGTAACAGAGCCCGAGTGTAGAGAGTCACTGGGAGGTGGCAATGGTCCTTTTACTCGGGATATGTGTGTCCAGCCCTTTTCTTGGGTTTTCACTGCAGTGTGGGTTGTGAGCAGGACTTGGAAAGGACTTTCGAATTTGGGGGTTAGTGGGGCAGTGTTCCAAGATTTAATCAGGACCCAGTCTCCTGGCTTTATTTGGTGTACATCTGCGTCCAAGGGGGAGGTTTGAGGAAGATACCCTCTTCTTTTAAGATCAGCCAGTGTTTTTCCAATTGTTTTTATATATTCTTGAGTGGCTGCCTCCTCTTCTAAATAATCTCCAGTGCTGTAAGGAGTTAGTAAGAAAGGGAGTCCAAACATCATTTCATATGGTGAAGCCCCTATGTCTGACCTCTGTCGAACTCGGATTCTCAAAAGTGCTAGGGGCAGACATTTTAGCCAATTAATTCCAGTTTCTGTTATTAATTTAGTTAATACATTTTTGAGGGTTTTATTCATCCTCTCAACTCTCCCTGAGCTTTGAGGATGCCAGGGTGTATGTAACCGCCACCTAATTCCCAAGGCTTTAACAACATCATGCAGGACTTGCGCTACAAAGTGGAGGCCTCTGTCTGAATCCATGTTATTTACCAGTCCATACCGGGGGATGATGTGTTCTAGTAGTATCTTTATTACCACTTGTGCTGTTTCCCTTTGTGGTAAATGTAATGGATAAATTCGTGTATCAAAGATTTGGTCTATTAAAAAGCTACTCCAGGGCATCTCTGAGATTTCAAGACCTGTGGTGCAAGCTGTGAAAGCACAACATTTGCAACAGAAATGACATAGCCAGACTGGAGATGGCCCATTCATCAATGATGGGCCTCCACTTCACAGCTCCTCAACATCTGATATCAATCTTGATAGGGGATCCGAAAGATGATCAAATCTGCACCCCAAAGACGAGATCCAGGAAGACTATCAACGTCTTTTCATACTTACGGGAACCTCTTTCAAGACCTCACTTGGAAATAAAGAGATACATGAATATTTGGACTTTCAATGGACTTAGCCTCAGGGCAAATAAACTGTACAAAAACTGTATGCAGAGACCCAGTGGTGTGTGGCTGAGGTTGGATGGTACCGTTATTACTGTCACTCTGCCCACCCAACATTCGATCGATGTTGTCCAATTTTATTGTGGCTTTTTAATTGTTTTTTTTGAAATTTGCTAAATAAATTCTGTTATTTTGTATTGGCTTCTTATCATTTATAAAACCTTTTTGTAGGGAAGGCTTCTACCCAATGCATTAAGTGACTGACTATAACCAAAAGATGCTTATATCCCTGTACTGGAGGCATTTCTGTGAAGTCTATTTGTATACTCTGAAAGGGTCTTAATGCTATTTGTCTTCCCCCTGGTGTGGGCTTTCTCATTACTTTTTGATTTATTTTCTGACAAATTAGGCATCTTTCAGTAACTGCTTTAGCAAGGTTATAGACTCCAACACATAGGTGTTCTCTCAGGAAATGATCAAACAACCCTTGGGTGCCTCAGTGAGTTAAGTTGTGTATTTCTGCCAGCATCTTTCGAGCTATTGCCTTATTTAGGAATTTTCTTCCATCTGGGGTCAGCCATTCCCCTTGCTTCCCTTGGTGTAATCCTAACTTCTTTATTTCTTTTAGTTCATTCTCATCATACATTGGTTTACTAACTCTGTCAGCCGGTATATCAGTCAAGGTAAGAATTTTTATTGGTTCTCCCAGCTTTTGAGCTGCTAGTTTGGCTGCTTGATCAGCTACTTGGTTGCCCCTTCCTTCAAATGTGTCCCCTTTTTTGATGTCCCTTGAAATGTACAATCGCTATTTTTTGGGGCTTCATAAGAGATTCTAATACTAATTTAATTAATTCTTTATGTATCAGATCTTTCCCTTTTGAATTTAGGTAGCCCCTTTCTTCTCAGATCTTTCCAAATGTGTGTACTATTCCAAATGCATATCTCGAGTCTGTGTAGATTGTACTTTGGTCTTGTTCTAATAAATTTAATTCTCTCTTGAGGGCATAGACTTCACAACACTGGGCAGACCAGTTTGGGGGTAGTTTTTCTTTTTCTATAACCTTCAAATTGTCCCTTTCTGTACCTTTGACTATTGCATAGCCTTATATCCTTTTTCCCTCTGTCACCCTAGATGATCCATCAATAAATAGCACCCTTCCATATGGTAGAGGTGTATCATCAAGATCCTCTCTTACTTTTGTTTGTAAATCTGTGATTTCCAGGTAATTGTGCTCTAAGTTTGGTGTGGGTTCCCCTGAGAGGAACTGGGCAGGATTTAGACTTTTTGATGTAGTTAGCTCTAAATCACTGGTGCCGGTTAAAATCACTTCATATTTTAAAATTCTAGAGTCAGTCAGCCATCGTTGAGCTCAACACTGTCCTGAGATCATGGGGTGTGTGTGTCATGATTTTTCCTTGCAGTGTCAGCTTTTGTGCTTCTTCCACAAGAACAGCTGTGGCTGCTACAGCCTGGAGGCAGGCTGGCCACCCTCTTGCGACTGGATTCAGAAGTTTGGAAAGATATGTGACAGACTTTTTGTGTCCTCCCCATTCTTGGGTTAATACCCCATAAGCTATTCCCACTTCGGTGTTAATGAATAGGTCAAACCTTTTCTTAAGGTCTGGGAGATTCAGGACAGGGGCTGAGGATAATTTAGTCTTTAGATCTCTCAATTGTTCTTCATCTGTATTGGTCCATTTCACAGGTTCAGGTTGGACTAATTTCTCATATAAAATTTAACACTTTGGGAATATTTCTCTATCCACAGTTTGCAATAATCAAATAGTCCTAATAATTTTCTTATATCTCTTTTTGTGGTTGGAGCTGGGATTGAGAGTATACCTGAGATTCTTTCAGGGCTTAATTTCTTACACCCTTCCCCAATGAGGTGTCCGAGGTAGGTGACTTGTGATTCTACAAACTGTAGTTTGTTCTTTGACACCTTGAGGCCCTTTTCCCCTAGGAAATTTAGGAGATCAATACTGGTTTTTTTCACTTCATTCTGCTCTCTTCCCGATATTAGGAGGTCATCTACATACTGCAGGATTTGCACATTGTTTTTAGGGGTAAGCTGTCTTAGTAACTCTTCTAGGGCTTGCCTGAAGAGGTTTGGGCTTTCAGTGAATCCTTGAGGAAGGCGAGTCCATCTCAGTTGCTGCTTTCTCTTACTCTCAGGGCACTCCCACTCGAAAGCAAACCAATCTCGGCTTCCTTCTGCCAAAGGACAGGCCCAAAAAGCATCTTTTAGATCTACTACAGTAAACCAGGAATGATCTCTAGGGATCCTGCTCAGGAGTGTGTAGGGGTTTTGTACCACCGGGTGCCTGGTAATTGTCCTTTTTTTCACCTCTCTTAGGTCTTGCACCAATCTAAACTTATTTTCTGCCTATTTTACGGCCAGAATACAGGTGTTGTGGGGTGACATACAAGGTTCTAATATCCCTTCTGTTAGTAGATGGGTTACAATTGGGGATAGTCCTTTCTTTCCTTCTAGAGGGATAGGATATTGCCTGACTCTTATAGGAGGTGTCCTTTCTTGCATTTTTATTTCTATAGGCGGGATATCTAAATATCCATATTTTCCCTCCTCGGCCCAGACTTCTAGCTTGATTTCCCCCAAGTCTCCAATAGTCAGCCTCATCATTTGTACCACCATTCTTCCTTCTCTAGGAAGAATCCCTACTCCCAACCGAACTTGCAGGTCTTTTCCCAGCAGGTTACTGTCTACTTTGGGTAGATATATTAAATCAGTGACACATCTTCTGGAATTTCCTTTAATTTCCACATTTTTTATAACTGAAGCCCTGAAAGGTTGTTCTGGGTTGACCTGCCTCCTATCCCATATATCCCATATCCTGAATACATTGTTGTGTCTGGCAGCTGCCCCTCCCTCTCTGGCGGGGCCTGCTGTTTTTGGCTTTTGCTGCTGCTGGCTCTCTCTGCTGCTGCTGCCGGCTTTTCTGCTTCATTTTCTAGCTTGCTTTTTTTTGGCCTGCTGGTTTTTTTTCCCTGCTGTTTCTCTTTCTCTTTTCTTTTCTTTCTCTCTCTCTCTCTGCTTGCCCCTGCTTCTGCTGCTTCTGTTTGTTTTTTTCCTTCCTTCTCACGCCCCCCCCGCCCCCCAAGGTTTTGAACCAGCTCCGGACCTGACCTGACCTGAAAAGTTGGAGAAGTCCTGGGTCTGCAAGAGAAGTTGAGTACCCTTCCCGACAGTAACGCAGTTCCTTTTCCCACTTTGGTGTTGGGGAGTGTTCTTTTCATTGTCAATAAACTGTTTTCTTCCACTTTTCCTCCAAGGTACTTTTCCTTCCCAACCCCAGGGCTGGGGGGAGGGGTGCTAGAGGCTTTGGTTTAGGGGAGTCCCTTTAGAGGTTCTTCCCTAATTTATTCCAAACCAGGACACACATCTTCTGGAATTTCCTTTAATTTACACATTTTCTATAACTGAAGCCTTGAAAGGCTCCCCTTCTGCTCCTAGGACTTCACATGTTTTTTTTTCCAATCGCAATTCCAACTGGAAGTCGGTTGATACATGATTTATTTGCACTAGTATTTACTAAAAATTCAAACTCTTCATGTTGGGGACCCACTTCAAAATTTACTATGGTCCCTTCCTGATGTTTCATGGGGTCCCCTAACGCATAGAGCCCATGACACCCCTAATCCTCCTTGACCTCTCCCTTCAATAATTTTTCTAATGCCTCCTGCTCCCTCATGACAGCCTCATCAAATGACACTTTTTTGCAATGTTTCTTTAAGTGTTCTATTTCTCCACAATAATAACAGGCTCGGGTCTCTCCTGGTCTCTGAGGAGTACCCCAAGGTGGTGGCTTCCTTCCTCTTCCCTTTCCTGGTAAAGATTTTATGTTTCCTTCACCCTTTGTATCCTCCTTGAGATTCCTTACACTCTCCCTGGCCACAGCTACCATAATCCTGGTTTTTGCCTTTGTTTTTTCTTCTTCCCTCCTAAGGTATACTCTTAGGGCTTCCCTTAATAACTCATTTATTTCTTGGTCTTGCCACTCCTCCATCTTTTCAAGTTTTCTCCTGATATCTGGCCAGGATTTTGTGACAAACTGCAATTTTAATAATATCTGTCCCTCTGGGCTATCTGGATCCAAATTGGAATATTGCTGGAAATTCCGTCTGAGCCTGCTCAGCCAGGCTGCTGGGGTTTCATCTTTCTCTTGGGCCCTGTCAAAGGCTAATTTGGTGTTACTACTCCAGGGAACTGATTCTTTAATGCCTCTTATTACCAGGTTTCTATAATCTTCCATATTTCTCCTCCCTTCTCCTCTGTTTGGGTCCCACCCTGGGTCAGCTACTGGCAACTTCTGGTCACCAGGAGGGCCCATTCGGTTTTCTCTTTCCCAGATGCGCATCCCCGCAGTCCTAACCAGCCATTTGTGCCCAAAAACTGGTCAATCTGGTTGGCAATTCCCACTGGGTTTTCAACTAGATTCCCCAGCTCTTTCTTAAAATTTCTGACTTCTGACGCTGTTAAAGGTGCATTGACAAACCCTATTCCTCCAACTACCCCACCCATCGGGACCTCCCTTAGGGGAAAGAGTTTGGTTTTTGACCTGGTGTTACTGTAAGGTCCTTCTGGGTTTTCTATTGCCTGACAGGATGCACTGTTAGGTGACAGACCCAGCTCCCAGCTGTGAGGAGGTGCAGGGATTGTGGATAGTGAAGGAGAGGAGGCTAGACCAATGTTAGGAAACGGCAGAGGGTAAGAGGGGTTAGATTGGGATGTAATCATTAAGGATTGTTTTGTTGGGGTATAAGCTGGAGGGGGGGCAAGTTGGGGAAGGATCAGGGATCACAGTTTGGGAAGGTGGGGTATGATTTTCAGGTGAGGTTGGAGGATTAGTGGGGATAGTTTGTGGTACTTCAGGATAAACTGGAGGAGGAGGCAAATGTTCTAAGGGGTCCCAATTATGGCTAGCTTCCTCTTGGTTCCCCTTTTCCTTTTCATTCCTTTGTTTCCCTTGCTGTAGTTTACATATTTTTGCTGTCTCATTCTTGACTACTTGTTTCTGCCAACAGGCAGCATAGAGTATTTGTTCGATATTTGAATTTCCCCGGGCTTTAAAGTATTGAGTTAATTGTGAACACATCCAGGGGTCTCTAGTTCCACACCATGGCCATTTTGCAGGTAAATCTAGGTTAGGCCAAGCCTCTATGCAATAATGGATCATCTTGACTCTGTCCAAGCTTTTAGTGGCCTCATCAACTTCCCATAGTTCTAACATTTGTCCTAGTGGACTGTCTGGTGGAATATTTCTTATCTTTTTCTCTCCTTCCTCCTCAACTGACTCTAGCTTACTCATGTACGCCCCCATTTTCACTGGGTCTCAAATAAAAACTACGATGCTCTTACCCTAACGAAAACTTTACTTCAGGGCAACACAAAGCAATTTATCTGACCTTGTTTTAACTAAACTTCCTTAAAGTGCCCTTACACGAACGTAAATCTAAAGACTGGCAACCCAAATTTTAACTCTCACTCACTCTTTGAACACTTGTAAGTAGCCCCAGGGACCCTCTTTTAGGGTTTGGGCACTACCCCTGCCAGTGCTCGGAATGCCCCACAGGTAGCCTGGTGACCCGCCCTTAGGGCCTCAGCCACTACCCCTTAGCCAGCACTCCTTTTCTCTCCTGTACGTCAGGCAAATCCTCGTAAGCGGCCGGTCAACCAGGGCCCAGGGTTCCAGTCACCACCTACTGCCAGGACTCAGACATACAGTGTGCGACTCACTCACTCACCCTATCGTTAAGTCCCTCGCACTTTGGGACTCCTCTAATTCTTACTCCTCTGCACCCGGATAGTGTCCTCTTGGGCACCCCCGACCAGTTCTACCTCTCCGTACCCGGACAGCGTACCTCTTCACTGGGTATCCCCGACCAATACGACACCCTCGAACCCGGAAAGCGTACCCAAGATGCCCCCGACGAATGCAGACTCTTTTATCACAGCACCCCGACAGCTACCCCAGCCAGCGTCCAAAGCACCCCGAAAGCAGCCTATCTTTGCTACCCCAGCCGGTACTCAGACGCCCCAGGCCATAGCCTCAGCCAGTGCTCTCTTTCTCTCCCCATACCCCGGCAGTTACCCCAGCCAGTGTCCACTCACAAGACCTGAAAGTAGCCTGGGCAACCTGCCCTTAGGGTTCCAGCTGCTACCCCAGCCAGCGCTAGTCTCTTGTGACACCCCGGGCTTTAACCTCAGCCAGTGTGGTGCGTGCCTCACCCTGCTCGAGCCCTTTCGCATGCTTGAAATTGGCCCAAGCCTTTTAGAATGGGGGGGGGGGGGGGGGGGGAAGGGGGAAGGAACATGTGCTGCCACACACTTCCTTGATGTGCCACTCACTCTCTAAATTCCTCGACACATCTGGAGGGGGGCCCCCTACGCCCCTGGAGACGCCTCAGTCACTCCCAGTCCACTCACTTCCTCCTTTTCCCAGCTGGCCCCCTCGCGGGGGTGCGGAAACGCAGTACTCAGCAGTCCAAAACTCACTTGGGGGGTCTGAGCTACCAGCCCCCCTCTCATTCACTCCACACTCGCTCATCTCCATTCCCACCGCTGGTTGTTCTTACCGATGCTCCTCAGTGGCATCCCCCGAGGCTAGCAAGCGTCGTCCTCCGGTCCGGGATGTCCAGCTGTCCAGGAGGCCCGTGGCCGGGCTGCGCCTTCCTGTCCTGCTCCTCTTCTGGGCATGGCTTATATCCTGGACGAGCCCCCAAATAATTAAAAACGGGCCAGGAGACTTGCTCCTTTGAAAGGCCTTTATTAGTCAGCTCTTTCAAGGGGGAACTCGAGGGGTCGCCTGCGCCATCACCGCTCCCGCTGGGGCCGCTGCTGAGGAGGAGGTGCCAGTCGAATCTGCTGCTCTCTCCACAGAGTCAGGAATTCCAGCCTCGCGGGAGTCCCCAGGAACTCACTGGGCTCGTGTGGTCTAGGGGTCTCACCTTTGCCCAGTCTTTTTCTGGTCATGGCGAGGTGGCAGAAGCAGAATCAGTCCCTAGGTAGCTGAGGGCCTTCTCGGTGTTGTAGTGTCTCCCTTTCATCTGGATTTTGTGCGGGGTCGCAGCTTTTGGGTCCGTTTGCCAGCAAATGCACTTCCGCTTGGAGCGGAGCACCATGGGAGTTCTTGGATTTTCCTATTAGGTGGGGCCGGCAGTTCAAGGAGCCAGCAGGGAACGGCGACAGCCTAGCCCGACGGAAGGTGAAGGGAACCTGGGGTTTTAGGGGGGGTGTACAACTTGGAATAAGGTTTTGAGGGTACAAATTTTGGTACAAACAGCATAACTTTCTTAACAGACAGGGCACAACTGGCATAACATTTTAAACAGCATAACTTTCCTAACAAATGACAGACTGTGCCAAAAATGGGAGTTTCTTACCGTCTCTTCATTTCAGCTTTAGTCTGGCTGGAAGGGAGCTGCCACAGAATAGCCCCTCCAGCCGTGGTTTAGATAATGGCGGCTGCCACATGACTCGGTCATCTTCTTTGTCTGCATTTCCCGCCCTTTATCCTTCTCCTTCCCTTAATTCTTTTTGTTCCCCGACCAACTCTTCCCTGTCACAAACCCCTCCCCTTTCTCGAGACACCTGATCTCTGCCCCTTTCCCAAACTCCTCCCTCACGCTCTGCCCCGAGATACGCCCACCGTGTGACATCAGCTGGTTCCCAGACCACTCCCCCAGGATGCCCCAAGCCCCACCTCTCTTCTGGTTCCCACAATCACCCTTCCGGTTCCCATGGTGGGGACTCAGGGGGGGAAGAGCTGGAAACTGGAAGCCCAGTCCCCAGCCAGACCCCATCCCTTTCCCCTGTCACTTACAGGAGGACAAAGGGAGGGAATCCGACTAACATTACCTGGCAATCACTGTACCAGCATGTGATAAAGGATCTGGTGAAAGGCCTGAAGGAGTATGGAAGAGATAGCCTGTACTTCCAAGGACTGTTAAATGCACAGCTTGCTGGGGTAGTGGCTGTCTCTTTTGATTTAAAGCATCTTTTCAGGTGCATTAATAATAAAACAGAGTACAAGCTGTAGGAGGCTACCTGGAGAGATCTCCTGAAGGATGCCCTCCCGAGGCTTTTAAAGGATCCTGACACAGCTGAGGACACCAATGGAAATAAAATCACCCTTGAACATCTTATGGGTGCGGGTGACTGGGTGGCGGCCTCAGACCAGGCAGTCGACATCCCCAAGCCTGTTCTAGAACTGGTCACCTCCAAGGCAGAGGAGGCATTTCTGGAAATGCAGCCCCTTGGTCCCCTTCAAAACTATTTAGATATCTTTCAGGGCCTGGCAGAACCCTACCTGCAATTCATTGAAAGACTCACCTCTGCTATAGAGCAGCAAGTGAAGAAGGCTCATGTGAGAGAGGAGGTCCTTGAGCACATGGCATTCTCTCATGTGAATGAGAGATGCTGAGCAGCAATAATGACACTGCCAAGGAAGCCTCGTCCCACACTTCAGGATATGCTGCAGGTAGTGGGAGACATGGTCCCAATGATGACCCCGCCATGGCAAGGGAGAAGGGCCAACCACTGGACAGCTGCCGCAGCCTAAGTGCCACCCGCTCCACACATGCCAGGCCAAATGAGGCGGACCTTTCGGGGATCTGCTGACAGGCGTTGTGTGTTGTGTGGAAAGAAAGGACACTGGTGCCAGCAGTGTCCCCTCAAACGAGAATTTGACCGGTTTCGGAATGGGAAAGGGGGTAGCGGGAGGGAGGGCAATGGTGGGAAAAACTCACAAAAAGAACATTCAAAAAACTGAAAGGTGAGCGTGGGACCACTCAGCACAAAGACGCAAATCAAGTGGCCTGAGCCAAGGGGGGAGGGAAAGGAAAAGGGAATGTTATCAGGGAGAGGTCTAATACCTGTTCTCCAGTGACCTTTACTTCTCCTCCGATGCTAAAACAGGATTCCCTTCAGAATCCTCCATGTAATGAATCTTTACCAGACGTGATGCCGGATCCTCCTTTGGAGAATCCACTGCTTGATATGACACCTAATCTTGTTTTGCCTCCTCCAGAAGCGTCATTGACCATGACCTGTGTTAACAAGCCATTCCGCTTGAGCTTAGTTGAACCGCTGCTCCTGAGGGATTGCGATTGGCACATGGCACTCGTTGCCAAGGACAGAGGTACCTGGCACCGCATTGAGGGCAAATATGTTGTCGTTGGGCATTGCAAATACACCCCAAAAGAAATTGAAATTGCTCCAGGGAAATTGACATCCAACCCTGAGATATTTGTTTTATGGCTGCACTGCATTAGCCCACCAGTTTTCCTCCCCAAGGGCAAATTATCGCTCAAGTGATCCCTGCCTCAGATTCGGCCAATTTTGAAACCCCATGTGCAAATGCAATCAGGGCCATTGGGGAGGACAAACCCAAAGAAACATGTAAAATCACGGTGGGCAGGGAATCCCAAATCATCGAGGGTCTCCTGGACACGGGGGCGGACATCAGTATTATACCTGAAAGGTTGTGGCCTTCACATTAGGCTCTTAAAAGTGTATCTGGACATGTCCAAGGGGTAGGGGTTTTACAATTGGCACGTCAGTCAAAAAGCGTGGTACAAATTGAGGGTCTGAAAGGACAATCGGCGACTCTTCGTCCTTTCGTTTTGGATTATGAGACACCCCTGTGGAGAAGAGACCTGATGGCCCAGTGAGGGGTCACAATTGACATACCAGACCCTCCCAAAATTTTTGAGCAGCGACCACTGAGCAGCGTCCCATCCAAAAACTGAATTGACGTACAGATACACCAGTCTGGGTGGAACAGTGGCTGCTTTCAAAGCAAAAATTGAATGCGCTCAACGAGCTCATTGAGGAGCAGCTCAAAAAGGGCAACATTGAGGAAACTGCTTCCCTGTGGAATTCCTCGGTGTTTGTCATTCAGAAATCCGATAAGACCAGGTGGTGGCTCCTTCACGTCCTCAGACAAATTAATGATGTAATTGAAGATATGGGGTCTCTTCAGCCGGGGATGCCTTCCCCAACCATGCTACCCAAAGACTGGAATTTGGCAGTCATCAATATAAAAGATTGTTTTTTCCAAATTCCCTTACACCCTGACGATGCCAGTCGCTTTGCATTCTCAGTTCCCACCATCAACTGAGAAGCCCCTAGGAAGAGGTATCACTGGAAGGTCCTTCCCCAGGGCATGAAAAACAGCCCTCTGATTTGCCAGTGGTACATCTCTTCCTTGCTGTCTCCAGTCCGTGCAGCTGCACACGAAGCCATTATCCATCATTATATGGATGATGTACTAGTGTGTGCCCCAAATGACGACCTGTTGGCCCACGTGCTTGACCTTACAGTGACTGCAATGGTTGCTGCAGGGTTTGAGCTGCAGGAGTCCAAAATTCAAAAGATGCCGCCTTGGAAGTACCTAGGGCTGGAAATCAGTAAGTGGACAATTATGCCGCAAAAATTGGCAATTAATACCAAAATTGAGACTCTTGCAGATGTCCATCAGCTGTATGGGGCTTTAAATTGGGTGAGGCCGTGGCTGGGTCTGACCACCGAAGACCTAGCCCCCCTTTTCAATTTGTTGAAAGGGGGAGAGGGGCTTAGATGCCTTCTGTTCAAATCATGATGTCCACAAGGCAGGTGAGTCCATGTGACCCTGACTTGCCTTTCAAATTTATCATCTTGGGGAATCTGACACACCTTCATGGGGTAATCTTCCAATGGGACAAGGGAGTTGTCACCATCCCCAGGAAGGACCGAGGCAGGAGAGATCCTCTCTTGATCATAGAGTGGGTCTTTCTTAGCCATCAAAGGTCCAAATGAATGACACAGCCACAAGAGCTGATGGCGGATCTGATCCGAAAGGCCAGAGTCCAAATTAGAGAACTGTCTGGCTGCGATTTTGAGTGCATTTACGTGCCAATTAGACTCAGTTCGGACTAAATTACTAAGGCAATGCTGGAACACCTGCTTCAGGAGAATGAAGCATTACAATTTGCTCTGGATAGCTACTCAGGCCAAATTTAAATTCATCGGCCTGCCCACAAAATTTTCAGTTCGGATGCTCAATTTAAATTGGCATTGGAAAGTGTTCAGAGCAAAAGGCCTCTTGATGCTTTGATCATTTTTACAGACACATCCAGAGGATCTCACAAGTCAGTAATGACTTGGAAAGACCCTCAAACTCAGCAGTGGGAGTCAGATATTGCTGAAGTAGAAGGATCACCTCAAGTTGCTGAGTTGGCTGCAGTCGTCAGAGCATTCGAGAGGTTCTCTGAACCATTCAACCTAGTTACAGATTCGGCATACGTTGCTGGAGTGGTGTCTAGGGCAGAACATTCCATCTTACAAGAGGTGTCCAACACAGCCTTATTCGAGCTGCTCTCAAAATTAGTGAAACTGATCTCCCACCAAGTGCAGCCCTTTTACATGATGCACACAAGATCGCACACGGATCTGCCAGGGTTCATCGCAGAGGGGAACAGGAGGGCTCATGCTCTTGCTGCCCCTGCGGAGACAGCCCCACTGCCAAACATCTTTTAAGAGGCCAGAATTAGCCATCAACTTTATCATCAAAACACGCCAGGCCTGGTCCGTCGGTTTCATATCACCCGGGACCAAGCCAAGGCAATTGTGGCTGCCTGTCCCAATTGCCAGAAGCATGCCCTTCCTACCACGCATGTGGGAGTGAACCCCAGAGGCCTCAACAGCTGTGAGGTGTGGCAGACAGATGTCATGCATGCTCCCCAATTCGGGAGACTCAAGTACATGCACGTCTCAGTGGATACCTTCTCGGGTGCAGTCTATGCCTCTGCCCACGCAGGGGAGAAGTCTGGAGATTCCATAAAACACCTGCTCCAGGCTTTCTCTTTCATGGGCATCCCAAGGTCTCTCAAGACTGATAATGGCCCTACGTACTGCTCCAAGGAGTTCTGCAGCTTCCTGCAGCAATGGGGAGTGGAACATGAAAAAGGCATCCCCCACTCTCCAACAGGTCAGGCAATTCTGGAAAGGACCCATCAAAATCTAAAAAGGGTCCTCTGCCAGCAGCAACAAGTTCTCAAGACTGAAACCCCTTTGGTGAGGCTTGCCAGGGCCCTGTTCATCCTGAATTTTCTAAATTGTTCATTTGAATCCCTCAACCCCCCTATAATTAGGCATTTTGGGGCAAGCAAACAACTAGCTCTGCACAAGAAGCCGCAGGTCCTCATCAAAGACTTAGAGTCCTTGAGGACGGAGGGACCTCCCAATTTAATCACCTGGGGGCGTGGGTACGCCTGCATCTCCACTCCCACCAGTTTGTGGTGCATCCCGTCCAAATGGGTGAGCCCCTACATCCCCAAGGCCTCTGCAGGCAAAACACCTCAAGTGGCAGTGGCATCTTGGAGGAGAAAGAAAAAGGAGATCAGCCCGGGTCCTAATGAGAAGAACTCCCTTCTGTTTCCCCTTCCCTCATGGTTCTTTTCTGATTGAGTTCCTGTTTTTAGAAGTTTTTGCAGATCTCTGACCCTCATCTGGCTCAAAATGAGAGTCCCTGCTGCAGCATTCCTCCTGCAAGCAGCAACACTCCTTTGTCTCCAACACTCGACCAGTCCTTGGATTGTCCTTCAGCCCAAAGATCACGGGCTGAGGACGTTAGCCACGCCATCACCAAGATCCGGGACATGGTTGGAACCACAAAAAGAAAAATCAAAGATTGGTTTGACCAATTGTTTGGAGACTGGGGACTCTCGGGCTGGGCGGGATCTGTGGTCAAGACTGGACTGCTGATTTTGTTTATTATTATTATAGTATCTATTGCTTTTGAACTTATCAAAACACTTATTTATAAACTTCTCATTAGCTCCACCGTCTCCCCAAGTGTCAACCATGCTGCTGTTCCTTCTGCCCCAGAAGAGACTGAGTTGCCAGAAATCATCTCTCTGGAGGATGAAGACCCTGAAGAATATATCCCTGTTTGGGATGAAGAAGGGCAGTTGCCATTTGAAGAATGGCAGCAGTGATGCATGAAGCAGCAGTGGTTTGGGGACCTATACCCTAACTCAGAGTATTTGGCTCCCCAAATGCAATTTACTTCATTTTAAATCATCAGTTATTAAAAACAAAAGGGGTAGATGTGATGGTGCATGTTTTGGATTTTGCTTTGCTTGTTCTGTTATATGAGTTATTTACAGAAAGTTTAATGTAAAATGGTTTGTTCTTTGCACCCCTCTCCTGTTCCTTTTCCTTGGTTCATCCCCAAGTTGTTTGTCAGATATTTGTTAAGTGTCAATCATTAGTTACATAACCCTCTGGTCCTGTCAGTCACTCTGGGGCCTCTCCCTGCATCCAGAAAATTCCAAGAGAGGAGTCGAGTGATTGGGCAGAACCAAGGGGGTCCCCTCCCATTTGGTTATGATTTGATGTTGCATCTGTATGTTATGTTAAGAGTCACTCCTTACTTTTCTGTTATTGGTTTGTCGCTGTACCCCATCCCTGAGACCCACTCCCCTTTATAAGTTGCTCCCCTCACATTCTCAGGGTCTCTTCTGTCACAGAGCCCTGAGGTGAGGATCCCTCTGATCCAATAAACTCTGTAGCCCTGTCTCCAAAGAGTCCTGCCTTTTATCTCCTGCCTTTGCCACGTCCCTGCTTTTGGTCAGCCAAGAAGCACCAGTGTTGTGGTGGTGCCAGGGCTGGCTGAGCCGAGCGACACAGGCAGGGGCTACACTATTACATAGTGTTTTCTCTACTTTATACCAGTTATTATGGCTATTTTTACTCCATTTCTAAAGCTTTATTGATGTGTGTGCACACATACATATCTATATATAAGATAATCACCTACTTACCCATTTAGAAGCATATATAGTAAAACTAGTTTTTCTATGTATAAAACATAATGCTTTTTAATATTTTTAATTTTTTTGTTGTCTGTAAATACCTGGGGTTTTCTACCTGAGCACTTCCTTGTCAAAAGGAAGCAGACAACAGAAGGAAGGGCTGCCTGAGAGCATATGGGTATGGCAGCATAAGGAACTGAAGGGCAATTGCTCTACAGCTATATTTATTAGCAGATATGAAAAGCTATTGGTATTTCTGCATGTGTACTGAAGTATAAATATAACAAAGCCATGTTATTGAAACTACATACAGAAATGGAAGAGGTTTTTTAAGTTTTGAACAGTATAATTAATTTTACAAGTGTATGAAGATTTAATTTCTAATCCTCTGCTAGAGCAAAGAACCCATTTGAATATTTGAAATATTTGGATCTCAGCAATGTCTATAGGAATTCATTTAGCCATGGTCCTAGTCTTTTGCATTTAAATAAAACTTTGAATAAGTAATAACTTAAGGAAGAATTGAAATATTGGACCATTTTTTCATTAAAAAAAATTACTTTTACACTGTGTTCTGCCAGTGTTTTTCCAGAGTAGATTAGAAAGATATCCCAACTACCAGAATTGCATGTCTCAGGCTGCAATACTCAGTATAAAAATCATTTGCATCAGTAATCATTGCCATTCTGAAAGCATTTGCTTCTAAGAATGAACATAAATCTGTTCTGTAGTGCTTTAAATCTCTTAGTCTGCAATTGCTGAATTCTGAAGCATGAAATATTTCTCTCTTGGGAATATGTTTTGTTTGACTTCTATTCTGTATTTTTCTGCTCTTAATAGTAAATGGCACCCTTTAGAGTTACTTATTAGAAATGGGTTATTTCTTGGTTATTTGTGCATGATGATTTTCTTCTAGCTTCGTGCATCATATAATGGCTACATGGTTTTTTTTTGTTTTTTTTTAAAGCTGTTAACACATGCTTCAGAGGCTAGTAAAACCTCCTACAGATCTTTTTAATAATAATTGGCTTGGTGACAGCTGGTTTCTGGAAAAGAAGTGCTACTTCTACCACTGTACATTTAAGAAAACCTCTCCCCTTCCTCCTTAATTTCTTGGAAGTTAATAAAATTCTTATTAGTAAAAACCATTATTGGTATTAGCATATTACATATACAAATATGTTTTATTCAAGGATAAATAACTAAAGGCTTCAGAGGATGTTGCCTATTCAGCTGGTTCATCTGCTTGAAAATTAGTATTTGTGAAACATAAAGCACCCTAAAAGGGGTTGGTTTTTTGGTTTTTGTTGGGTTTTTTTAGGGCAGAAGAAAAATACAGTGACATTTCTGAAGCAGGAAAAACCTTTACTGTGCATCATACACCATAAAATGTGTTTCCTTTATCAGTGGAATTCTCTCTGTTTCCAAGAGATAAAGTAGAAGATAAGCTTCAGTATCTGTGCTTTAAACACTTAACCTATCCTTTATGTAATATCTGGAGGATCCAAACATCCTAAATAAAGAACACTGGCTACAGCCAAAGGAGAGAAGCATAGGTCTCCACAGGATTCTTCAAATCAGCTAAATGAGACAAATCCTTTTTCTTTTGGCTGCACAGGGGACTAGCATAGAATAAACAAATGACCTCAGGTGATAAATGTGAGCAGCCTAGAAATGGCCAGTAGCTACCCAAGAGACAAGATAAAATACTTTATCAACAGGTGGCTGATTCAGAGGCATGTGGTGAATCCCTTCTTTGCACTTAAAGATGCCTGATTTTCTGGTGATGATGACTGTAAACCAAAAGGAACTTCCTCTTCCATAAACTTCTGTTTATTGTATTCATCACAGATGAGGAAAGTGTGTAGTTTAGATCTACTTATCCTGAGGGAATTCTGTCTTGCCAAGAAAAGGAAGTTCAAAAAATGGTTTGCATGGGAAGGGGACCTGAAGATCATCCAGGTCAAACTCCCCTGCCTTGGGCAGGAAAATACATCAATTAGACTAAGTTGCTCAGAGATCCATCCAGCTGGGCTTGAAAACATCCAAGGAAGGGACATCCACAACTTTCCTGGACAAGCTGTTCCAGTGCCTCACTCACTGGAAGTTAAGTAATAAGACACATAACAGTTTACAGGCAGTTCTCTTTCATTCTTCCCACTAACTCTGTCCTACTGTGCAGCAACAAGACTTCAAAGCTAATGGGGCCAAAAATGCATGGAATTAAATGAGCAAGAGAGAACTTGAAGATGGAGCTCCTAATATAAAGACATCTATGTGAGAATTTCTTCCAAGAAGCTATGTCTTTAAAGGTAAATTAAAACAGTATTTGGGGACATTCCCAAGCATCAGAAAACAATATTTTATACTAGCAAAGTGCTAGAAAATTCCTCAGGGTGATTTTAACATGTGTCAACTAGCAGTCTCTCACAGAAATCTGGACACTCCTTAGGCAGTAGAATTTTCTAGGAACCATTCCAAGAGGAATTCTCCATAGAGACACTCAGCTCTGAAGATTTACTTTCTGTGATTTCTATGATTGATTGTCACTGCTTGTTGCTACCTGGCCCCAGTGCTCAGATGCATTCATGAGCATACATAGTTTACTAGTTTATAAGAATAGCAAAAACTTTTCTTTATTAAGTGTTCTCCCTATAGCCACAATGTTCTTTATCCTAATGTTAAAAAGTAATAATAAAAAAGAAGAACAGAGAATCTTTCCGAGTCTTCTGCAGTTATTTCATTCTCACTGCGGCATATAATTATTTTTTTCTGTTTATTCTCTTTCTCTGGACCCAGGAGTGCTGAACTGAATGGAGAGAGAAATAAAAGCAGCTAAAATAAGCTGGCCATCTACTTTATCTGGTCTATTTTTTAGAGATGAAAAAAGAAATATAAGTCTAGGGTTTTAAGAGTGCTTGATGCCATTAATCAGTTGTCTTCTAAAATAATTTACAGCTTCTTTTTTATGACATTCAAAGTTCCAGTTAGAATGCCAGACTTTTGGAACATTTCCTATGTCGATCTACTTTTTTGTTAGAAAAGTTTACCTGTACTCCTCTTATCTCATTCAGATCTTAACTGTGTGAATACTGTATACAAATCAAATTAACCACTGGAGAGTTACACTACAAATTTAGTCTATGACATACAGCAGAGATACATAATAGATTAAAGGGCTTTAAATCCATGTCATTAATAATTAAATTCGTGGAATCATAGGATACTTTGAGTTGGAAGAGACCTTAAAAAACATCTAGTTCCAACCTGGTCTTGAATACTTCCAGCAATAGGATGTCTACAAGTTCTCTGAGGAGCCTCTGCCGCTGTTTCCTCACCCTCACAGTAAAGAATTTCTTCCTAGTATCTAACCGCTTTAGGTTTAAAGCCATTACCCCTTGTCCTATCAATACATGCCCTGGTAATAATTCCCTCCCCAACTTTCTTGTAGTCCCTCTTTAGGTATTTTCAGGCATTAGGCATCAGCAAAGATACATATTTTATGTAGTACTTATACTTTATCACTATGTTGGGTATTTTTATTGCATGTTCTTCTAACCACATTACATGCTAATATTTACTTTTGTTTAATCAATTGTTAAGATAGGGTTAAGAATTTCTGTGGCCACAAAGCTGGGAATAGAACCTCAGCTTCACTGCAAACCAGTATGTTGCTTCCGTTGTTCCAATCAAATCAAGTATAACTTTGCCAGGGTAATTGGGGGGGCGGGGGGGGGGGGGCAGGAAAGATTGGGACGATTTGTACTTAGAAATAAAGCTATCCTTTACTAGGTCGGGTGAAAATGTACCTAATCATCATAAGATAGATGATATGATGGTAACCATTGTTGGTAGCTGAACGTGATTATTATCTTAAACTAGAATCATGAGAATCACAAGGGAAGATATTTACCAAAATTCATGCTTGGGTGTATACAATACACCCAATACAATACAAAATGGAGGTTTAATAATTAACATAGAGTTGTGTAACGGAGGGGTATAATGTTGGGGCCTTCTTGGACCCTCGTTAGAGTTGGATTTGGGTCTGTACCCCGACTCCCAGAGCTCTCAATAAAGCACCTAATAATCATCCGTGATTGTGTGTTTTCCTCGCTAACATTTTGACAACCCAGGCGGGACCCTGTGAGGGCTGATGAGGACCTCCCGTCCCGATCACGCTCCAGCCGGCACCGAGGGATTCTCGGGGAGCCCATCGAGGCGGGACCCCCTGCCGCTCACAACGTCCCCTGGAGAAGAGGTAAGGTGCTTTATTCTGGTCTGGTCTGGTGCCTGCCTGTCAGACGCGGCAAAAGCTGCGTGTGGTTGGGCTAAGAAATTCCTGGTAATGCCTAGGCGCCGTCCGTTAGAAAGGGCGAAAGCCCTGCAGGTTCGGCATCAGTGGTCTTATGTACTGTAACATATGGAGAAGCTGAAAGGATTAAAAGGGGAGGTTATGGGCGGCAATGTCCCCATACCCGCTTCTCCTTTGGGGTGCTTGGCAGCACACTGGAAAGATGAAAATTTCAGTCAAGAATTACGAAAGGATAAATTGATAGATTATTGCAATACATGGTGGCCTGGTTATGTTTTGCCTGATAATCAGAGGTGGCTGGAGAATGGATCTTTGGAATCGAATCTAATATCACAACTGATGGAGTATTGCAAACAAGAGGGGAGATGGGATGAAGTTACGTATGGTGATTTGTTTTATTTACAGGAAAAGCCAGAGTGGCTGGCTGAGTGTGGGTTAAAAACAATGATCTTGAAAACAATCAGTGCCTGGCTTGTGTCCAGGATAAGCATTGTGTGAAACACTTGGTTTTGAGTGCAGGTTTGGGGAAAGGGGGCGAAAATTATTTAGAAGCTGATTTGTTAGTGGGACCCACTGTTCCCACCAGTGCCCCCCTCGGCACTGAGTTCCACTCTGCTTGGTCTCACCCCACCTGATTTTCTTACCTCTCCCCCGCTTACACCTACTCAATATGCTTCTCCTCAGACCTATCCCCTTCCCCTGCTGACACCTGCTCCTGTCCCCCTGAACCCTCGTCTGTCATTTTCACCTGCTCCTTCCTTCCCCGGGAAATAACCAAGATGTAGCTGTGATACAGAGACATGGGGAGGGTGCAGAAGGAGCGGATAGTAGTGGGAGTGATGAAAATAAACCAGTAACCCCGGTTTCTCATTGGACCCGGTCAAAATTGGCCCCTGTTTAGCGTAAGGCAGGAGAGGCAAGAGTTAAGAAATTTGGACAAACTACTTGAGGTGGCTTAAAAGTTAATAACAATAGAGAAAAAGTGGCTACTAAGAAACAGGGACAGAGTCTTCTGGCAGTTTTACAAGGACAAGGGCAAGGACGTAGAAGAACTGGTCGGGGCAGTAATAGAAGTGGTTTTGGCAGAAGCCATGAAAAACTAATAATAAATCAATGCACTTATTGGAAAGTCATTAGAAAAAAAGAGTGCCAAAATCGGTTTAGCCAGAATGGTCAGCCCCAAATAGACAGCGTAGCTGGAGTCATGGTCTTATGTGAAGGAAAGCCAGGATCAAAGGAGCCCATGGTGACTTTGTGCTTAGAAGGAAAGAAGATTACCCTTCTTACATACACATTCTGTATTGAACTATATGGAAGGGCAAATTGGGAATAAGTTGACTGTAATCATTGGAGCCACAGGGAGGGAAGAAACACGGCCATTCCTGCAACCCCTGGATTTGAGCTTTGGAAATAATGTTTTAACACATGAATTCTTGTATTTGCCAGAGTGCCCAACTCTGCTTTTAGGGCCTGATTTATGGGCGGCACTTGAGGCAGTAATTACTTTTGAGAATGGTGAACCTGTAATGAGGATACCTGAGTCCAAAACAGGAAAGATTTTAATGATAAAAGAAAAGCCAATCCCTAATATTCCTAAGGAGGTAGAAGATGCAGTGATTCCCTCCGTATGAGAAACGGATGTACCTGGAAAATCTAAATTGGCACAGCCGGTACATGTAGAATTGAAAGAAGGGGAAAATGATGTATGGATTAAACAGTATCCTATAAAACAGAAGCAAGGCAGGGAATAGCAAAGACTACTGATAAATTCTTAAAATATCAAATTCCAGAAGAATGTGAATCAGAATACAATACTCCAGTTTTCCCAGTGAAGAAGCCCAATGGTGAGTATAGACTCCTACAGGATTTGAGGGGCATAAATGAGATAACCAAAGATATTTATCCAGTAGTGGCCAATCCTTATACATTGTCAGCATCTGTAAAGGAAATATGCAAATGGTTTACTTTAATTGATTTAAAAGATGCCTTTTTCTGCATACCCCTTGACCAAGATAGTAGGAAACTATTTGCCTTTGAATGGGAACATCCTGGAAGTGGAAGAAAGACCCAACTCACCTGGACTCGACTACTGATGGGAGTCAGCTGACAAAGGAGCTGAAAATCTGGACTAAAGAAGGACAGGTACCAAGAGACCAGTATCTATTGCTCCAATATGTAGATGATATTCTGATTGCTACTGAAGAAGAGGAAACCTGCATAAAGGTAACAACTGAGATTTTAAATTCCTTGGGAATAGGAGGATATAAGGTGTCCAAAGAAAAAGCCCAGATTGCACAACAGACTGTTATCTATCTGGGATGTGAAATCTCACAAGGGCAAAGAAGGCTGGGTACTAATCATGTTCAAGTTGTCTGTGATATTCCAGAGCCCCAGAATCTACACGAGCTGCGAATTTTCCTTGGAATGACCGGGTGGCGTCACCTGTGGATCATGGACTATAGACTGATTGCGAAACCCTCATATGAGGCCCAGAAGATGCAGCCATTCATCTGGGGCAAACCACAAAGGGAGGCCTTCCAGAAATTAAAGGAAGCATTAACAACTGCTCCTGCATTAGGGTTACCTGATTTGTCCAAAGACTTTCAGCTGTACGTACATGAGAGGCAGCGCCTGGCACTGGGAGTCCTGACCCAACGACTGGGAAGTTGGAAAAGACCGGTGGGTTACTTTTCCAAACAACTTGACAACGTAAGTGCTGGGTGGCCCTCATGTTTGCAGGCAGTGGCAGCTACTGTGCTACTGATACAAGAAGCCAGGAAGCCCACGATGGGAAGACATATTGATGTCTTCGTGCCACACATGGTAACCACGGTCCTGGAGCAGAAAGGAGGCCACTGGCTCTCTCCGAGTCGGATGATGAAATTCCAGGTAACCCTGACCGAGCAGGATGATGTGACACTAAAAACAACTAACCTTTTGAATCCAGCCTTGTTTCTAGGTACTACAGCTGAGGAAGGTCCACTGGAACATGACTGCGTAGAGGTGATCAAATATACCTATTCAGCAAGAGCAGACCTGAAAGATACTCCTCTGGAGCAACCAGAATGGGAACTCTTCACGGATGGAAACAGCTTTGTGGAAAATGGAATGAGATACGCTGGATGTGCGGTAACCACAATTAACACAGTAGTGGAAGCAAAAGCATTACCACCTAATACATCTGCCCAGAGAGCAGAGCTGATTGCATTAACCAGAGCATTAGAACTGAGTGAGGGGAAAGCAGTCAACATATGGACTGACTCAAAATATGCCTTCGGAGTAGTGCATGTACACAAAGCATTATGGAAGGAGAGAGGACTACTGTCCTCCCAAGGAACACATATTAAACATCAAGATGCAGTCCTACAACTGGATTTTCTGGATAGCCAGAAGCCCTTCCCTGTTGTACCAATCAAGCAAAAGAAACAGTTAAGTAGTTACTACAGGAAATTATTCCCAGGTTTGGGGTGCCTATAGGGATATAATCAGATAGAGGCCCACATTTTATAGCCATAGTGGTGCGGAAGGTGAGTAGATTGTTGGGAATCTCTTGGGACCTCCATACTCCATGGAGACCCCAGTCAAGTGGACAGATAGAAAGGATGAACCAGACATTGAAGAGGCAGCTTAGTAAGATATGCCAGGAAGCCAAATTGCAATGGCCACAAGCATTACCAATATCATTGCTGAGGATTCGGATAAAACCTAGGAGTGGAATGTCAGTCTCTATGAGATATTGTATGGGAAGCCATATGAATCTCCAGACCCCAATCCAAATATACACATTACAGGGAAACAGGATGTGTATAATTATGTTCTGTCTCTTGCGAAAACTTTAGCACAGCTCCGGAGCGCCCTCCTGTGGAATAGACCACTGAGTCTTGAGAATCCAGTCCACGATATCAAACCAGGAGATGAGGTGTACTTCAAGACCTGGGATGAAGAGCCATTAACGGAAAAGTGGACTGGTCCTCATCAAGTACTGCTAACCACCTTTGCGGCTGTCAAAGTGGCTGGAGTGGAATCCTGGATACACTACATACGAGTGAAGAAAATCCCTCATGGAGCTGTGTCATGGGCTACGCAAGCTATAGGACCAACAAAGCTGAAGATAAAACGTCTGTAACTGTTTTCGATGGTGTCAGTAACCATGCTCGTTTGGGGGTTAATGTTAATTTTATGTATTTTAATGTTACCAGTAGGAATCACTGTTGCTTTGGAATATGGAATGCACGAAGGTCTACCAGCTGCTCTTCATTCTAAGATGAAGAGAGAGGTACAAACAGGAACACAGGTAATAGAAGCTCCTAAAACAATTCAAGCTGAAAATGTGATGATTGGATTAGTCAAAGACTTTGCCAAAATGCAAAACACCACTAGAATAACAGCCTGCCTGCCAATACCAAAGGCGGCAGGAGACCAAATAAGTTGGGGAATCATAATATCAAAATTACCTGATATAAAAGAAAACAATTAAATGTAAACAGGTTACAGAAAATGTTACAAGAAACCCATTAGTGTGGAAGTGTGAAGAAAATTAATGGAAAGGATCAGAACCCTGGGATAGTGCATGGTCTGTGGGTATATTCCAGAAATTTCAATAAATGGCAAGTACTCCTTGGTGCATTAAATGGAAAGGCCCTGAAAATGAAACAGATCCAGCAATAGTAAACACTGGTACTGCAAGCAGAAAGGAAACAGCACAAGTAAATTGGGGGACATGTGATAAAATTTATGATTGCACCTCTGACAACCTGGAGGTAAAACAATGGTCACCCTTGGCTGTAGCCTTGATAATTGGTTGTGCTTGGCAGAGGAATCAAACACAAACAGGACAAAATCGCACCCAGGATCATAGTAGGATGTAGTAAGAGTACAATCCGAAGTCCTGGGCAATTTGTATGGGCAACAAGTGATGGTATGTGGATGACACACTTTCCAGTAGATGGGGAGGTAAAGGAAATCACTCTGGGCCTTCCCACCTTATGCCCAATCTGGAAAAGGTCCCCATTTAATGGGAGCCATGAGCTCCTGCAGATAAGAACAAAACGAGATGTCTTGAATAATCAGAATCAAGATGACACCTGGCAAGAAACCTCTAGTGGAGTAAAATTCGGGTGGGCCCTAGAAACTCTGTTTAGTCCTGTTGCAAGTTATCGGAATAGAGAAATGCTATATAAAATCACAAGTCATGTAGACAGATTAGCAGGAGTTGCATGAGAAGGATTTAGTGAACTCAACGTGCAATTACAAGCCACTACTGTGGAGGCCCCCAAAGACTATGCAGAGGGAGCAACGCTCCCAGCTCTCCCATGGAGGGTGTCTAGCACTTGAATTTCCCTAACCTAGTTGTCTAACCCCTTGTTATTTGAAGCTGGCAGTTAAAGTTACTTCCTGATATGTTAATTACCTTACCCCTGATTGGTTGCTGTGTCTTCCCCTCACTTCTGTATCCTGATTGGTTCTTTTTGGATCCCTTCTCCGATTGGCTAACTTTTCAATCCGTGCCGCTATTGGTTGCTTTAGTAAACCCCACCCCCTGAGTTAAGAATAAAACTCCGGCTCCCGAGACCTTTGGGGTCATTCCTCGGAGAGTCTTCGGAGAATAAAGAAGGCTCCTGAAGAAGACCCCCGGCTCCTGTGGTTTCTGCTGCGCCACCTGCATAAACCCCTGCCTGGAAGAAAGCTGCTTTGGCAGCCACAGCCTGACAAGAGCTGAAAGGCTTGATTGCTTCTGCGATCTCACAAAAGAGCTGATCACTCTAGAGGAGTGCCTGTGCCGCCTGGGTTGAGGCCGTCTCTCATTGGGCGACTCACTTGGGAAGGTTGCGGCACCCAGAAGACCCCTGCCAGGGAACTGGGCAGTCAGCGACAACTGGCGCCCAACGTGGGGCCCCCTTTTGGGTTCCCCTGGTGAGCCGTTCCCACTTGTGGGAAGAAGAAATAGCCTTGGGTTGTCCAGTTCCTCCGAGGAACCCTCCTGCGTTCTAGTAGAAAGTACCAAGGAGGCATCGATCGGGACCTGCCAGGAGCATCGGACAGCAGCCGATCGAGCCAGGCGGCCACCCGCCTTCGGTTTTCTGTTGGCCCGCACCATCAGGTGAAGAAAAGTCGTGAGTTTGTTGGGCCTTTTGATCTTTGTTTTTCCTTTTACCGTAGGGGAAGGAGTGGAGACAAAATGGGAAATAAGCTGAGCTGTCCATCGCTCACCCCATCGGAGCGGGAGTTTTATAACCAAGTTAAAGACACCCTTGTTGGGGCGGGTTTTAAGTTTCAAAAGGGAGGCTTGAAGGGTTTTGTTCGATGGATTTTTCAATCTTTTCCTGATGTTAAGTTGACATCGTTTAAGTCCAATCAGTTTTGGGATGCAGTGGGAACTAAGTTGACTGTTGTTCAGTTGGAAGGGGACATTTCGGTAGCGAGGTTTTTTCCTTTATTTAAGTTAATAATAAAAGCAATTGAGGGAATTAGTTTGGGAGGAAATTCAGGGAATGTTCGGGAACCCCAGTTGAAAACTCGTACCCCTTCTCCTTCACCCCGTGTCCCTCATTCCTCTTCCCTATCTGAGGGTGGGTCGGCGAGTGTGTCCTGCAGTACTGCACCGGGTAGCCACCGTCTCTCGGGCTCTCCCCAACCCCCTCTCTACCCTTCTCAGGACAGTGTTGGCCACACTTCCCTGGGCCTTCCCTGTAACCTCCTTCCCATGCCTCTCTACCCAGTTTTACCCCCGCCATGAATTTCAAGTTCACAATTATCGGGTTCTATTAAGGTTCAAGATGGCGTCGGTGATGTAGCCAGCCCCGCCATTTCAGCTCCTCCATTCCCATGTTTTCCCGCCCTTAATCCGCAAAATGGCCACCCACCTGTGATGTCATCTCCTGTTCCTATTGTCGACTCCACCCCTAAGTACACTCCCCTCACAGACCCCACCTCCAACCACACCCCTGAAAAGTCCCTGCCCCTTGTCACGCCCACAACGCAGGCCACGCCCACATCAAAGACCACGCCCCCTGGACAGAGACACACCCCCACGCCTCCTCGGCGGAAAACCGGAAGGGAGGGTAGAAATGGCCGGAAGGAAGCCATCTTGGCTTCGGATACTACCCATGGCAAGGCTTCCCCTTCAGGCACTATAAAAAGGCGATGCCATCGATACATTAAACCCCCTCCCTCCTCCTCAGAGGATGAAAGTAGCAAGTCTTTGTTATCAGACCTCGAATATGAGGACCATTGGGCAAAAACTAGGGAAGAGGCAATAAAAGACAAGGACTGGGACATTGCTAATAAGATAACAGCTTTCCCAATAATGGTTAAGCAGGGCAGAAGACAAGCCCGAAAGGTAACCTGGCAAGCAATGCCTTTTAATGAGTTAAAAGAACTTAATAAAGCTGCAAAGGAACATGGTCGCGGTTCTCACTACTTCAGGCACCTGCTGGAAGCCACTTTTGCTGCGCATACGCTGTTGCCACATGACATCAGAAATATAATTGGATGTCTATTAACCCCAGCAGAATACCTATTTTGGGAAAGAAATTGGAAAAAACAATTGGCTACACTGGTGACAGCGTATCAAAATGACCTTGATAAACCTAATTTGATATTAGAACAAATTGCTGGGGAAGGAAATTATTTAAAACCTACTGAACAATTCGACATTCCAGATTCAGCCTTGAGGGAAATTGCCAGTGCAACAAAAGCATCCCTCCTTTTGGTGCCTGATGAAAATGTGCCTGTGCAAAGTTTCACCATCATCAAACAACGGGTAGATGAATCATTTACCAAATTCGTAGACAGATTAAAGGCAGCTTTAGAAAAACAGCTGGAAAGTGCTGATGCCAGGAAAGAAATGTTGGTAAAGATGGCTCTACTAAATGCTAATTCAGCTACAAAACCCATTCTTCGAGCCTTACCTCTTGATCCTGAACCAACCATAGATCAGATGATTGAAGCATGTGTAAAACATAATTCTACTGAAAATACTGTTGCACAGGCAGTCGCACAAGGCATCGCACAGGGCATGTCAGGGGCTTTTGCGGTTATCACGTCTAAAGATAACCAAAGATGTTCTAATTGTGGACAATTTGGACACTTTATTGCGGACTGTCCCGAGAAAGAGACAGTAGAGGACCACCGACATAATCCTCATTGGATATAAAGAAATCCTAATAAATGGTGGAAGTCGGGAAATGCCAGGGCGAGCGCGGATCAGCGCCACGCGACGACAACAAATTTTCAGCTGGCTCCACTGGGTCACAACCCTCGTCTACCGGAAGAGGATGGCAAAGACCGGTTTCCTCACGGAAAGAAGACACCAGCTTCGGAGGTTCCTACACGGATGAAGATCAATCGGTTCACACCAAGATACAGGTGGGAACCCAGCGTGAGCTGGTAAGCAACCTATCAGTTCAATTTGACTGTGACTCTATATATAGGATTGCTACAGGCAGGAGGGCACCTCTGAGAGGACCAGTTGATATTTTGATCATAGGCAATCCCATTCATAAACCAGCTGAGTTAGCAATAATCCCAGAGGTGCGGACTCTAGAGCCGGGAGAGGAGATTTTTATTTCTGCTATGTGTTTGGACTATCCTTATTTCTTGCCAGCGGGAGTCCCTCTTGCTCAAGCATTCCTACTGCCAGAGGATTTATCAGATACTGTGCCACAGAACCCAACTGTCTTATGGGTTCAGTTAATGGAGGCGAGAAAACCTATAGTTAAATGTACTTTGTTCTCCAGAGGAGAAAAGATCAGAAGGTTGGGAATGATGGACACTGGGGCAGATGTAACCCTCATAGCGAAATCCCAGTGGCCTTCCGACTGGGAGCTGCAACCAGTTTCAGGATTTATTTCTGGTATCGGTGCAGTGGCAACATCGTGGAGGGCCAAGAAGAATGTAGTCATTAGTGGCCCGGAAGGTAAAGTGGCAACTGTAAGACCTTTTGTAGTCAGAGCTTTGATTACTTTATGGGGAAGAGATGTCTTGTCCCAATGGGGGGCTACCCTTACTATTAATTCCAGGGATTTTTAGTAGGGGCCACTGAAAAGCGTGCCTTAGATATCCCCCGGCTCAACTGGAAGCAAGATCATCCAGTTTGGGTCAATCAGTGGCCCTTACCTGAGGAAAAATTGCGCGCACTGGAAATTTTAGTAGAGGAACAGCTGTCCAAAGGGCACATTGTTCCCTCAAATAGTCCCTGGAATAACCCCCTCTTTGTAATTAAAAAACCTGGGAAAGATAAATGGAGACCGCTACAAGACCTTAGGAGGGTTAATGAGGTAATTGAAGACTTTGGGCCCTTACAGCCAGGAATGCCCTCCCCCATGATGTTGCCCAGGAACTGGCCACTTGCGGTCATTGACATCAAAGACTGCTTTTTTAATATCCCACTTCATCCAGCGGATGCTCCCCGGTTTGCATTTTCTGTTCCGTCCCTAAACCGGCAAGCTCCCTTGAAACGTTATCATTGGCTGGTTCTCCCTCAGGGGATGAAGAATAGTCCATCCATATGTCAGTGGTATGTCGCTGCAATACTATCCCCAATAAGGGAAAGATTCCCAGACAGTATTATTCTGCACTATATGGATGATGTACTTTTATGTGCTAAGGATCAGACTTAGAAGATGTTCTTAAAGCTACCATGAATGCCATCGAGGAAGCGGGCTTTGAAATCCAACCAGAAAAGATCCAGCTCACCAGCCCCTGGAACTACTTGGGCCTCCGAGTACGCGAGAGGACAGTAACACCACAGCAAGTAGTCATTAACACTAACCCTTGGACACTCAACGAGATGCAGCAACTTTGTGGATCCATCAACTGGGTAAGACCTCTTCTGGGAATCTCCTCTGAGGACCTAGCCCCATTGTTCAACCTGCTTAGAGGAGACAGCACGCTCAATTCGCCCAGAGACATGACGCCGGAGGCGCGCGATGCTGTTATCCGAGTGCAAGAGGCCCTGTCTGCTCGGCAAGCACACAGGTATGAGTCGAGTTTGCCATTTTTCTTGGCTGTTCTAGGTAATACCCCTCATTTTTATGGACTGCTTTTCCAATGGGACCCTGAGCTGAAAGACCCTTTGCTAATCCTTGAATGGATTTTCCTCCACTCCCAACCCCAAAAGACTGTAACTACCCCCCAAGAAGCCATAGCTTCAGTCATCCGCAAAGGTAGATCACGCATTTGCTCTCTTGCAGGGTGTGATTTCACATGCATATATGTCCCATTGGCAAATACCAAAGAGCTGGAGTTTCTGCTCCAAAGAAATGATAATCTCCAGTTCTCTCTCGATAACTACTCCGGTAAAATCTCAGTTCATTATCCTGGACACAAATTGTTCAAAACCAATTTTAATCTCATTCCAAAATTTGTTCAAAGTAGGTTCCCTCTTCAAGCTGGGACAGTCTTTACTGACGGCTCAGGATCTTCCCATAAGTCAGTGATGACCTGGAAAGATCTGAGGACTCAGAAGTGGGAGTCTGATGTCCAAGTGGTGGAAGGATCCCCACAAATTGCAGAACTCGCAGCCGTCGTCAGAGCTTTTGAAAAGTTCAAAGACCAACCTCTTAATCTGGTTACTGATTTGGCCTATGTAGCAGGAGTGGTAATGAGAGCAGAGCACGCTTTTCTGAAGGAGGTATCCAACAAAATTTTATATTCCTTGCTTTCTAAATTGATTTTTCTTATCTCCCACAGAAAGCAACCATACCATACCATGCATGTCAGATCACACACTGACCTCCCCGGAGCTATCGTTGAAGGCAATAGAAGAGCAGATGCCTTGGCAATGGCAGCACAGACTCCTAATTTGCCGGATACCTTCCAACAGGCAAAGCTTTCACATCAATCATACCACCAAAATGTACATGCTTTGGTTAACATGTTCCATCTGTCACGAGAACAAGCCAAGGCAATTGTGGGATCATGCCCACAGTGTCAGTCCTACCAAGTCCCATTCCTCGAAAGAGGAGTCAATCCAAGGGGGCTGAATAGTAATGAACTATGGCAGACTGATGTTACCCATGTCCCATCTTTTGGACGACTTAAGTATGTACATGTGTCTGTGGATACCTTTTCAGGGGCAGTCTTTGCGTCAGCACATGCAGGAGAAAATATTTCTTTTGGTAAGAGACATTTCTTACTTGCATTTGCAACCCTGGGAGTGCCACAAAAGATTAAGACTGACAATGGGCCCGCCTATGTGTCCAAGCAGCTGAAAACCTTCTTACAGGAATGGGGAATTCAACATGACACAGGCATACCATATTCTCCAACAGGACAATCCATTGTTGAAAGGACTCATCAAACAATCAAGCGGGTTCTTCATCAACAGCGAGGGGGAACAGAGACGTTCTCTCCCATTGAGAGACTCTGTAAAGCTCTATATGTCATTAATTTCCTAAATTGTTCTAGTGCAGAGCCCAATCCCCCCGTGATTAGACATTTCTCAAATTTGGCCCGAGTAAAGCTTGATGAGAGACCGCCTGTGTTGATGAAAGACCCAGAGTCCCATCAGATATCTGGGCCTCATCAACTGATTACTTGGGGGAGAGGGTTTGCATGTGTATCGACCCCTTCAGGTCCGAGATGGCTCCCAGCCAAAAACATCAAACCATACATGGGATCAGTAGACAAGGACAGTGCTGATAATAACATGAATGTTATTGAGCCACCCACAGGAACACTAGAGCTACAAAAGACGGCAGCCTGGAAAAGAAGGAAAAGGAGACCTCAAACACAAAAGACGATACCTCGCCCGCTTACCAGGTCACAAACAACCTCAAAGAAAGACAGTAGTGCGACTGATACTGCTAGAGACACTACATTTTAAATCTTTACAAAAGACTGTGATGTAAAGCCTAAAGAAGAAATTGAGCCTCACTTGAGGCTTGGAAGTTTGTATCCTAAACCTGTTTCCTCCAGGGTACTCTGGTTCCCTTGTTCTTGTTCCTAATCCCTTGTACCTCTCCCTTGGCCCCAGGTTAAAAGAGTTTGTAAATGTCAAAATTATTTTAAAGGGATGGATGCTAACCTTAAATCTCTATTTGTAAAATATCCTAGGGCCAAGATGAGTCATCGAATAGTCGTTGCACGGATGCTTTTTGTAATCTGGACACTCTTCCTGGTCATGTTGAGTCAGACCTGGATCGTCAAACAGCCGCAGGAGAATGTTTGGGTTACCCTTGCAAAGTCCCTCCAACAGCAGAGTATGTGCCTGTCCATGGGCAATGCTCACAATCCACTGTCAACCTGCCTTGTAGGAGTCCCACTGCAGCCAAATGAATACCCCTTTATGGGAAAAACACCCAACCCGGTGGACACCTGGGATGAGTGGACAGGAATCCTACCGCATGCACCAGAAGAACCCCAAGAATTGGACCTTTTGGGGTCTTCCCCAGCCACTTATTGTCTAAATTTTTACTACAGACAAAATAGAAGAGATTGGGTAATGAGGGAGCAATCTAGATCGGTGTTTCGGAAAGATGTGTCCCCAAATAACAAAATTTATAAAAGAAAAGATTGGTGCAATTATACCGCGAACATACTTTCTATGTCCACTCGACATCCCAGAGTGTTGCCAAAAGGAGTATTCCTAATCTGTGGGGATAGGGTGTGGGCAGGGATCCCTGCTCGTCTTCAAGGAGGACCCTGCACTCTAGGTAAACTCACCATTTTGGCCCCAAATATCACACTATTACATGATTGGCAAAACAAGAAAAAAGATTCGGGTCGAGGAAAAAGAGATTTGGGAACCCTTCAGGAGGATTGTGACAGCCAAATCACCGATTGGTCTCGACAAAAGCAGATACTCATGTCAATATTTCTGCCATGGGTAGCTGCAGCAAAAGCATTGGGTGAACTATCACACCTGGAGTGCTGGATGGGCAAGCAAGCAAATTTGACATCTGCTGTGCTCAGTGACCTCCTTGAGGACGAGGAAACGATCCGAAAAGTCACCCTCCAGAATAGAGCAGCAATTGACTTCTTGCTGCTAGCCCATGGACACAGATGTGAAGAATTTGAAGGACTATGTTGTTTCAACCTATCATCCCATGGAGAAAGCATCCAGGCAAAGATTAGAGCGATCCAGAACACTGTTAAGGAACTTAAGGTGGAAAAGACCGCGGAATGGTCGGACAATCTTTTCAAAAACTGGGGAGTGAAGGGATGGCTTGCATCCTTCCTCAATGGGTTTATATGGGTTTTGGTTATTATCTTGATTGTTTTAGTTACTTTTGCAAGTGCATTGAAGTGTTTGGAAAAATTTTCAAAAAAGGTTTTCATATTAAATAAAGAAGGGGGAGTTGTGGAGGCCCCCAAAGATTATGCAGAGGGAGCAACGCTCCCGGCTCTCCCATGGAGGGTGTCTAGCACTTGAATTTCCCTAACCTAGTTGTCTAACCCCTTGTCATTTGAAGTTGGCAGTTAAAGTTACTTCCTGATATGTTAATTACCTTACCCCTGATTGGTTATTGTGTCTTCCCCTCACTTCTGTATCCTGATTGGTTCTTTTTGGATCCCTTCTCCGATTGGCTAACTTTTGAATCCGTGCCGCTATTGGTTGCTTTAGTAAACCCCACCCCCTGAGTTAAGAATAAAAATCCGGCTCCCGAGACCTTTGGGGTCATTCCTCGGAGAGTCGTCAGAGAATAAAGAAGGCTCCTGAAGAAGACCCCCTGTTCTGGGTTGAGCTGCCTCCTATCCCATATATCCATCCCATATCTTGGATATGTTGTTATGTCTCACAGCTTAATCCCGCCCTCTTGGGCGGGAGCCTGCAGTTCCTGCCTCCTTTTTCCTTCTTGGCTGCTTTCGGCTCTTGCTTCAGCTAGCTCGGCTGCTTTTGCCTTCTTTGCTTCGCTTTGCTTCGCTCTGCTCTCTGGCTGCCCCTGCCGCCGTTTTTTCTTCCCCCCCCGCTGCTTCTGTTTGGTTTTTTTTTTCCCCTCCTTCCTTTCTCTTCCCCGCCCCCCCCCCCCCCCCCCAAAGGTTTGAACCGGCTCCGGACCTGACCTGACCTGAGAAGTTGGAGAAGACCCGGGCCAGACAGAGACGCGTCAGCACCCTCCCTATCGTCACAGTAACCTGTCTTTTCCCACTATTCGGTGTTGGGGAGTGTATTTTTGTCAATAAACCGGTTTTTCGACTTTCCTCCAAGGTATTTTCCTTCCCAAACCCAGGGCTGGGGGGGGAAGGGGTGGTGGAGGTTTGGTTTAGGGGACTCCTTTTGGAGGTTCTTCCTTAATTTACTCCAAACCAGGACATTTCTTGGTGCGTTGGCCGGGAAAGGGCCAGAGAAAGTGGAAAAACCTTAATAATAATATTGGTGGTTCTAGTTGTTTTGTGGGTGTATTGGGATGGTTTTTTCTGGATTCATAATGTCATTCGGGGTGAAAGCCTGCCAATATTTCTGGTCCCCAGGGGTTTTTGAGGTCTTAATACCTCTGTGGTACCTAGGGTTATTCCCTTACTTAGAAAAAGCTCTGGTATTGCTACTAATACGTAGTTTTTGGGGCCGTGGGGCACTAACCAGAATATTCATTGGGCTGGGCTTGCTTGTGATGCTTTATAGGAGGGCTGTTAAGATGCTTAAATCTGTTCCGGAAGTGTATAGTTCGTTGTTATGGTGGTGCATTCAGTTGGTTAGGGGAGAAGCAGGGGGAGAGTTTTTTCAGCCTCTGTCTTCCCTCTTCTCCTTTGAACTTTTTACATCTCTATTAGAAAATGTTCAGTTTCCCCTGAGTGTTAAAGAGACCATCTTTCTGGCATTTAATCTAGTAAGTCTTTTCTATACTGTCTGCAGTTCATATAAAATGAAAGCTGAGATTTCTAAAGGGGCTAATGAGACTCCTGATTTAGGGGTAAAGCCCACAAAGAGGAATCTTGAGTGGAGTGGGAAATGGGAAGATATGGGCCAAATTTTAACGGAATTTTCTGATCCTATAGTCTGGGACTTCCCATCTGAACAAATTCAGAACCCAGCTGAGGTGGCGAAGTATTTGAAAGAGAAGTGCTGTGGTAATACTAAGGAGAAAAGGATTGTTGCAGTGAGCTGGGCCCTGGCATATGTTTATTGTCCTCTTCTAGATACTGAAGGACAGCAGATAGAAGAAAGGGAACAGGGAGATAAGCTAGTTACCACTCCAGTCACTCAGGCTGCAGCTAATATCCTGGGCTCCAGGCCAACAGTTAAACCAGACAGGGAGTCTAAGACACTGGCAGTCACCGGGGCAAAGAGAGCACGAAAGACTGATCGACCAGTAGAGGATGATGATGATGAAGGTGAAGGGCCCTCAAGGCCTCCCGAGGACACCCAATCAGAAGCTGGACAAACTGACGTAAAATCAGAAGCCGAACTAACTGACACCTGATTGGGAGCCGGATCAACTGGCCTAAGATCAAATGTCCAACCAGCTGGCACAAGATCGGGACCCACTATTGATGCTTTTTCCCTGAAGGACCTCCGAGGTTTGAGGAAGGATTACACCCGACGACCAGATGAGTCTATAATTAGTTGGTTAGTCCGTCTCTGAGATGCTGCAGACGAAGCTACAATTCTGGATGGCACTGAAGCAAGGCATTTGGGCTCCCTGTCACATGATCCAGTTATTGACCAAGGAATGATGAGGGAGGCTACCCCTTGCAGTCTCTGGGAACGAGTCCTGGGAAGTGTGGCACAAAGATACCTGTGTGCAGACGATCTCTACATGCAGCAGACCCAGTGGAAGACCATAGAACAAGGGATTCAACGCTTGAGAGAAATGGCAGTGGCAGAGATTATCTTCTCAGATGACCTAAACACTAAGAACCCAGATTTGGTACCATGTACACCCGTGATGTGGCGAAAACTTGTACGACTTGGACCATCTGAATACGCTTCTGCTCTAGCAATAATGAAGCGGGAGGAGACACACGAAATCGTGCTCGATATGGCAAGGAAGCTTCGAGCATATGCTGATGCAGTACATGGCCCAACTCATGCCAGGATTGCAGCTGTGGAAACACGACTGCAGAAATTGGAAGATAAATTAGAGGAAAATCACAAAAAACTCAGGGAAGAGATTAGGGAGGACTTCCTCCAAATTTCGGCCATTCAAATTAGAGACCCTGGTGTTCAACGCGGGCGTACCTCTGTTGGGGAGAGAAGGCGCACTCCAAGAACCGAGTTGTGGGTCTTCTTGCGTGAAGCTGGGGAGGACATGAGGAGGTGGGACGGAAAACCCACTGCTGCTCTGGCACAACGGGTGCGTAAATTGAAAGAAGGTAGGATTCAAAGAGGAAGTCCTACTAAACAGAGAGCAGCACCAGTTGTCTGCAGCTGGGATGATGATGATATGTCTGATCCCCTGGAGGGAACCTCTAGGACATATGTCCAAAGAAAGAAAGATAATCAGGCTTAGAGGGGCCCTGCCTCTAGCCAGGTAGAGGTTGGGGAGAATCGTGTGTTTTGGACTGTGTGGATTCGATGGCCTGGCACATCGGCGCCACAGAGACATGAGGCTTTGGTGGACACTGGATCGCAATGTACTTTGGTGCCATCGGAACATGTGGGGGCAGAACCAATTTCCATTGCTGGGGTGACAGGGGGAGTACAAGAGTTGACTTTGTTGGAGGCTGAGGTGAGCCTGACTGGAAAGGACTGGCAGAGACATCTGATTGTGACCGGCCCAGAGGCCCCGTGTATTCTGGGCATAGATTTTCTTCGGAATGGGTATTTCAAAGACCCAAAGGGATTCAGATGGGCATTTGGAATAGCATCTGTAGAAACAGAGGGTGTTAAGCAACTGAACACCCTGTCTGGACTATCAGATGACCCATCTGCTGTGGGATTGTTGAAGGTGGAAGATCAGCAGGTGCCAGTCACCACTTCTATAGTGCATTGGCAGCAGTATAGAACAGCTCGAGATGCAGTGATTCCCATCCACAAAATGATTTGTGAGTTGGAGAGCCAAGGGGTGGTCTGTAAAACCCACTCATCCTTTAACAGCCCCATCTGGCCTGTGCGCAAGTCGGATGGAGAATGGAGGTTGACTGTGGACTACAGGGCATTGAATGAAGTGACTCCACCGCTGAGTGCTGCCGTGCCGGACATGGTGGAACTCCAGTATGAGCTGGAGTCCAAGGCAGCAAGGTGGTATGCCACTATTGACATGGCCAATGCCTTTTTCGCCATTCCTCTGGTTGCAGAATGCAGGCCTCAGTTTGCTTTCACCTGGAGGGGTGTGCAGTATACTTGGAATTGACTGCCCCAGGGGTGGAAGCACAGTCCTACCATTTGTCATGGATTGATCCAAACTGTATTGGAAGAAGGTGAGGCTCCAGAACATCTGCAATACATCGATGACATCATTGTGTGGGGGAACACTGCAGCTGAAGTGTTTGAAAAAGGAGAGAAGATTATCCAGATCCTCCTGAAAGCTGCTTTTGCCATCAAGAAGAGCAAAGTTAAAGGACCTGCTAGAGAAATTCAGTTCCTGGGAATTAAGTGGGAAGATGGACGGTGTCAGATTCCCACTGATGTCATCAATAAGATCACAGCGATGTCTCCACCAACTAACAAGAAGGAGACACAAGCTTTCCTAGGTGTCATAGGTTTTTGGAGGATGCATATTCCAGAATATAGTCAGATTGTAAGCCCTCTCCACCTGGTAACTCGCAAGAAAAACACTTTCCAGTGGGGCCCTGAGCAGCAACACGCTTTTACTCAGATTAAACAGGAGATTGCTCACACGGTAGCCCTTGGCCCAGTCAGGACGGGACCGGATGTGAAGAACGTGCTCTATTCTGCAGCCGGGAGCCACAGTCTGTCCTGGAGCCTTTGGCAGAAGGTGCCTGGGGAGACTCGAGGCCGACCACTGGGATTCTGGAGTCGAAGTTACCGAGGGTCGGAAGCCAGCTATACTCCAACAGAAAAGGAAATTCTAGCAGCCTATGAAGGGGTTCGGGCCGCCTCAGAGGTTATAGGTGTGGAAGCACAACTCCTCCTGGTACCCCGACTACTGGTGCTAGGGTGGATGTTTAGAGGAAAGGTTCCCTCCACCCACCATGCCACCAGTGCTACCTGGAGCAAGTGGATTGCCCTCATTGTACAACGGGCTCAAGTTGAGAAATTGAATGGCCCTGGAATTTTGGAAGTAATTACAAACTGGCCCGAAGGTGAAAGTTTCAGTGTTGCAAATGAAGAACAAGAACCAGTGACCCGGGTTGAGGAAGCTCCGCCATATGACCAGTTGCCAGCAGAGGAAATATGTTACGCTTTATTCACCGACGGTTCCTGCCGTGTCATAGGGATGGGTCGGAGGTGGAAGGCAGCTCTATGGAGCCCCACACGACAGGTCGTAGGGGTCGTTGAGGGAGAGGGTGGATCCAGTCAATTTGCTGAACTTAAAGCCATTCAACTGGCCCTAGATATTGCAAAGAGAGAGAAGTGGCCAAGGCTCTATCTATACACTGATTCTTGGATGGTAGCCAATGCTCTGTGGGGATGGCTGAAGAAATGGAAAGAGGCGAACTGGCAGCGTAGAGGAAAACCAATTTGGGCTGCTGAAGAGTGGAAAGATATCGCTGCCCAGTTAGAAAATCTACCTGCGAAGATTTGCCATGTAGATGCCCATGTCCCCAAGAGTAGAGCTAATGAGGAGCAGCAAAATAATCAGCGGGTAGATCAAGCTGCAAAGATAGGGGAGTTGAAGATAGATCTTGACTGGGAGCACAAGGGAGAGTTATTTCTAGCACGATGGGCCCATGATGCCTCAGGTCACCAAGGTAGAGATGCCACCTATAAGTGGGCACGAGACTGAGGGGTGGATTTAACCATGGACAGCATTTCTCAGGTTATCAGTGACTGTGAAATATGGGCTGCCATTAAGCAAGCCAAGCGGATGAAGCCTCTCTGGTATGGAGGGCGGTGGTCTAAGTACAAGTATGGGGAGGCCTGGCAGATTGATTACATCACACTGCCTCAAACCCGCCAAGGCAAGCGTCATGTGCTGACCATGGTAGAAGCCACCACGGGATGGTTGGAAACCTACCCTGTGTCTCATGCTACAGCCCGCAACACCATCCTGGGCCTTGAAAAGCAGGTCCTTTGGAGGCACGGCACTCCCGAGAGAATTGAGTCAGATAATGGGACTCATTTGAAAAACAATCTTATTAAAACTTGGGCTAGGGAACATGGTATTGAATGGGTATATCATATCCCCTACCATGCACCAGCCGCGGGTAAAGTGGAGAGGTACAATGGGCTGTTAAAAACCACCCTGAAAGCATTGGGTGGAGGGTCCTTAAAAAACTGGGAGCAGCATTTAGCAAAAGCCACCTGGTTAGTTAACACTCGAGGTTCCACCAACCGAGCGGGTCCTGCTCAGTCCCAGCACCTTAATGTAGTAGATGGAGATAAAGTCCCAGTGGCCCATGTTAGAGGTTTGTTGGGAAAGACAGTATGGATCAACCCTGACTCAAGTACGGGCAAACCCATCCGTGGAGTTGTCTCTGCTCAAGGACCAGGTTGTACATGGTGGATAATGCAGAAAGATGGGACAATGCGATGTGTACCTCAGGGAGATCTGAATATGGGGTAAGATTGATATGTGCTGAATGTTACTACCATTGTCTGCGTGTTAGATCAGTTAGACATGAAACAGAAGGAAATGTGTAAGTGTCGAAGGTCTGAGCAAGTAAGACGGACGGAAATGTGTAAGTGCTAAAGGTCTGAGTAAGTGAGATGAAAGTTTTAATTGGATGGATACATGGGATAAGGGGTGGAATGTTCTGGGTTGAGCTGCCTCCTATCCCATATATCCATCCCATATCTTGGATATGTTGTTATGTCTCGCAGCTGAATCCCGTCCTCTTGGGCGGGAGCCTGCAGTTCCTGCCTCCTTTTTCCTTCTTGGCTGTTTTCGGCTCTTGCTTCAGCTAGCTCGGCTGCTTTTGCCTTCTTCGCTTCGCTTTGCTTCGCTCTGCTCTCCGGCTGCCCCTGCCGCCATTTTTTCTTCCCCCCCCCGCTGCTTCTGTTTGTTTTTTTTTTTTTCCCTCCTTCCTTTCTCTTCCCCGCCCCCCCCCCCCCCCCCCCCCCCCCAAGGTTTGAACCGGCTCCGGACCTGACCTGACCTGCGAAGTTGGAGAAGACCCGGGCCAGACAGAGACGCGTCAGCACCCTCCCTATCGTCACAGTAACCTGTCTTTTCCCACTATTCGGTGTTGGGGAGTGTATTTTTGTCAATAAACCGGTTTTTCCACTTTCCTCCAAGGTATTTTCCTTCCTGAACCCAGGGCTGGGGGGGGGAAGGGGTGGTGGAGGTTTGGTTTAGGGGACTCCTTTTGGAGGTTCTTCCCTAATTTACTCCAAACCAGGACACCCCCGGCTCCTGTGGTTTCTCCTGCGCCACCTGCGTAAACCCCTGCCTGGAAGAAAGCTGCTTTGGCAGCCACAGCCTGGCAAGAGCTGACAGGCTTGATCGCTTCTGCGATCTCACAAAAGAGCTGATCACTCTAGAGGAGTGCCTGTGCCGCCTGGGTTGAGGCCGTCTCTCATTGGGCGACTCACTTGGGAAGGTCGCGGCACCCAGAAGACCCCTGCCAGGGAACTGGGCAGTCAGCAACACACTACCAAAATGACTTTACAAAATCGATTTGCTTTAGATATGTTAATCCTGAAAGAACATAGAGTGTGTGGATATTTAAAAGGACGAATTGACCATTGCTCCATCTGCATCCCAAATGTAACAACAGATGTAGAACATTTTATTAGCAAATAGAATATGAAGTACAAGAGGAACAAAAGGATTTAGCTACTACCTGGTTAGACAAAATTCTTAGAGGATTAGGATTGAATGTTAATTCATGGGAGAAGTCAATCCTTGAAAATTTGATAATTTTACTGATTATGTTTCTAGTGATTTGGTTAGTTTGTAGGATCCTTAAAGGAGAAATACAAAGAAGTACATCCTGGAACCGAACAATAATGAAGACGCTGACACCAGACAAGACTGCACCTCCAGCACCTTCGATCCATAATAATTTTCACAACGGAGCCCACATCAATCACGGATTTGAAGCTGAACATCCAGTATAGACTCTGAAGATGAATGGACTGTATTGAATGAAAGCATTTACACTTAGTAGATTTAAAGTTAAATACTTTGAAAGGGGGAATGTTAAGATAGGGTTAAGAATTTCCATGGCCACAAAGCTGGGAATAGAGTCTCAGCTCCACTGCAACCAGGATGTTGCTTTCATTGTCCCAACCAAATCAAGTATAACTTTGCCTGGGTAATTGGAGCAGTGGGGGGGGGGGGGGGGGGGGGGGGGGGGGGGGGGAGATTGGGACGATTTGTTCTTAGAAATAAAGCTATCCTTTACTAGGTCAGGTGAAACTGTACCTAATCATCATAAGATAGATGATATAATGGTAACCATTGTTGGTAGCTGAACGTGATTATTATCTTAAACTAGAATCCTGAGAATCACAAGGGAAGATATTTACCAAAATTCATGCTTGGGTGTATATAATAGAACAATGGAGGTTTAATAATTAACATAGAGTTGTGTAACGGAGGGGTATAATATTGGGGTCTTCTTGGACCGTCATTGGAGTTGGATTTGGGTCTGTACCCCAACTCCCAGAGCTCTCAATAAAGCACCTAATAATCATCCGTGATTACGTGTTTTCCTCGCTAACACAATTACCTGTTAGGGTGGTGCCAGAGACTTCACATTCAGTCTCTTATAATCTCTGACCTGCTTTGTTACACTGATTCTTTTTCCTCCTACTCAAAATAAACTCAGAATTTTATCTTCAGTGAAAATCACCATAGGTAATCATGTTCAAAATACTGTAGTGAAATGCAATTTAAAATTATGCAGGTCTTTACCTTTTTCTACTCAAACATTTAGAAACCCTATATCTTTCCATCAGTAGTAATAAAGCTAACCTCTAGAAATACATTGTTCTTTACTCATGTAAAAATACATTGAAGTTATAAGAATTTTGAAGCTATAAAACAAGTCTAAAAAACCAATAATATAAAACTAATAAAAAACCCCAATACATATGCTTTTATTTTTCCTACTTTTCCCCAAATTATGTGATGGATAGGATAAAAAGTTCTACTTTCTATCACATAAATAAAACTCAGCTGTTGGTTGTTTTTTCATGTGAATTTCATGTGAACGTGAATTTCTAATTTGACTGAGGAAACATTCATAGCTTCAACTCTTCTCAAGGAAAAGATGCTGCTATTACTTTTCTGGGATTGTTGTCAAAGAAGAATGTCTTTTAGTGATCTATTTAATTACCAAATATTAATCTGGTTGCCTAAATGTCTCCTGTATGATTTAAATTCAAATGTTGCTAATTTATTTATTTAATTATTTTTTTGTCTTGAATTTTCACTTTTTTAAAAAATATTTTTCTCACAGCGTAATTAGTTACTTACTCTCACTAACCTAACATTCCATCAATCTTAAATTTGCAAGCAAGTTGCAAATTTTGCTTTTTTTAGAAGTATTTTAATCTTGGGTTGGAGCAGTGGTCTTTGTAGTCCTGTTCCTTATCAGTGTCTGTGCTTAATTTTTCTTCCTTCTACAAAGTCACAAAACTTGTAATCTACTTTACTGTGTAATAAAACACCACGAAAGAGATTGCTTGTGGATGTCAGCTGGTGATCAGCTTGTGCCCTAAAGCATGAAGACTGATGGTCCTTGTAGTTTTTTATTCCTGAGTTAGTGTAACTACAGATGTTATTCGCTGTTATTTGTTGCCACAGTTATTTATGGGCCATGCTTCCAGTCACAAGTCTAAAATTCTTGAATAAGAAGCTTATTGTTGTGGTTTGAAAACAAACCAAGTGAGACGCTCTAAGTCAGAAATAAAATTTAATGAGAAGAAAAGGAAAATAAAATAAAATAAATGCAAAAAGAAAAACCACTGACAGAGTCAGAATACAATCTGATCAGGGTGATGGAAGCAGTCCAGACGAAGTGGTCTTCCTGAAGCAGTGATCTCATAGAAAGGTCTGGTAGCCCCAGTCCTCTGAGAATCCAGTGAGTAAAGACTGCTTCTACTGTCCCAAATCCCAGCTTATATCCAGGTGAGAATGCTTGGCTCCTCCCCATGGGCGGAGCATCTCACAATGGGATGATGAGTCATGGAAGAGGGCCTTGATGGCCCATTAAACTCCCGGAGGGAGTTATCTATGAGTCATTCACAAGGCATTGATGGGCCATTAACTGAAGATGGTGATAGAATACATCCTAAACTACAACCCAGGACACTTATGCACTTCATCCTACCCCATCTACTTGGAGCTGCTGTGGAATTTCATCTACTTCTCGATTCTTAAGTGGCAAGTCAATCTACAAAGATCACACTATTGCAAGAGAATTTTTCCCTGTGTGTTTTATTTAGGTGTGTGATATCTTTCTGATAAAATATCTCTTAAGAACTTTCAACTTTGTCTCATAGAACATGCCAAACATTTTCTGATAGGTTTCTTCTTAGTTCACCATTATCTCAGTTTCTTAGGATTTGCAGTATGATATTGATGTCACAGTGTCATCTGAGGAACTAAAAGTGATAACTCACCCATGTGTCATTTCAGTGGGGATTAACCAAATTTGGACTCATTTTCATTTTGAATTGATGCTGATGATATGAAACACACTAAATATTAAATGAGAGACAGATTTAGTAGCTTTCATATGGATAAACAATTTTAGCCATTTCAATTGTTTCATGAAAAGTCCTTATCTCACAAAGGAAAAAATTGTGATTCTAAGGCACCAAATATTATGTAAAGAAATAAATTTAGAGAAAGCAATACAGAGTTGTATACTTAGGCATACAATAGCTTACACATTCTAAACAGTCTGGATGCCTGTAATTCCAGATATTTTACTTTCAATAAGGTACAGTTTCTGCCCTGAAACAATTGCTTATTATCTAAAAAGACTAGGAGAATAAAGAGTTAAAAGCAAAAATAAATCTTAAGAGGTATGAGATGAGTTTCCCAAAGTCAGTCTTGGAACAGCTGAGCTAAAAATAGAAATCAAGTATCCTGAATCAACCTTCAGTGTCCGTGTTCTTACCAAAGAATAGAGAGAACAACAAATATTTACAAAATAAATCAAAGACTTCCAAGAACATGTTAAAAAAACTGAAATTGATGATTCATTTTAATTCATGTATTTATTTCATCCAGTGAGTGTTTAGGTTAATGTTGATCCTTCTACATTACTACATGAAGCACATGTGGAAGTATGCCAGTAAATGTCAGTTTTATGAGAGTTTTTTCTTCTGTACAGATGCCTGATTCAGGTTTTGTTTAATCCTTTCAAAGTCAAAAATCCTCAAGAGACCTAGATATCTAGAGAGGTGTATTTTATTACTTCTGATACCCCTTCTGCCCTTTATTTAGATAATCACCAAAGGCATAAAGAATTTAGGTTGTTCACTGAAAAATATTGGCTCAAATAGCTAGCACTGAAATGTCTGTATTAATATTGTATTACCAGTTACTATGCTAAATTATTAATAATGGCAACCAATTTCTTACCACTTTAATTTTATGTCATTAACTTCTATGAAACAGGTACAGCTAATTCAAGACATGGTAAGAAAACCATCATAGCAAACTATTAAGCACTCTGCATAAAGTGATCTAAGGAGTAAAACCAATCTACAGAAATATCTGTGTGTAAAACAATTCCATGCCCTCAATCAGGACTGTAGACATATTAATAAAAGCTCGTGGGGAAAATCCTGTACCTGCAGAAACCAAAGGCAAAACTCCCATGGGTCTTGTACTGGGTGCTGAATATCTGGGTCAATATGCATTTCCCTTCTAGATACTTTTTTTCCATAATTTAGAATTCTGATATCATGTTATCAATATATAACAAATATATCAATAGTACCTGATAATGATTTATTTCTGTATTCATAGATTTATAATGAAGGAAAAATTATTATCAAATATAATTTTAAAAGTAAAATCACAATTACCTAGGAGAAGACTTCTTTAATCAATTATTTTCAAATTTTTTGTAGTTGTATGATCTACTTTTCTCATAATACATAAAATAATTTTGAAACTTTTGTGGATTTAGAATCGTCTTTTGCAGACAACTATTTGTCATCTGCTCCTTCAAATAGCAGTCACACCAATATAAATGGAAATCGAAATACTGTTTTATCCGCAGATAAAAATCTTGGGGACCAGTTAATTAGTAGGAAAGAAACTGAGATCAAAAGGAAAAGAAAAAACCCTGTCATTCTAAATCCAGGTTTCTGTTCTGCTGTACCCAGGAAAAAAAAAAGAAAAAAAAAAAAAAGAAAAAAAAAAAAAAAAAACCCAAAATTGTAGACCCTATGGTATATAGGCTAGTGCAAAAAGGATGATAATTCAAAGCCATAAAACATTTCATGTGAGGAAAATTTTAATAAATTTTTAGCTTGGACAGAATGTATTTGAGGAGGGAAAGTGACAGATTTTTTAAAAAATTGAATGGTATGAGCAAAATTAGTTGGGAAAGATTTGCAGTTTCCCATAATGCAGCATCAAATAAAAAAAGTAATTGGATAATTTTATGCATAAATTTGACAACGCATGCAAGTCTCCTGCTAGTAGTTCATCCAACTATGAATGCTATTACAGAAGGGAACCTGGAGAGTGTCTTTTAATCATAGCCTACTAGCATGTGTGCAAGAACCAGATAAAGCAGAATATGAGAGACCTGGCTTCTCTTAATTTGATTTCTGGTCCCTATCACAAAGTGAACACGTGACTGCAGTGTATAAGCAGCTGTATGAAAAGTTGAAAAGACTTCTTTATAGAAGAATTGAACAGATGACTTGTGACCCTAGAGCACAGTCCATTTCAGACAGTCTTGACAGTGTAAAGTGCTGTTCCTTGCTCTGTTAACTTGATAGAGTTAATTGAGCCCAGAGAGAACAGATTTCAGGTTTTTGCTTGCTAACCTCTAATGTTTGAACATTGCAGCTGTTAAAATTCAATAGATCACAAGGAAATTTTTTAGGTAAGTGAGGTATTGATAAGAAAGCAATCAAGAACAATTACTTCCTCTGGTAGCTCAGTTATCAGGAACTTTATGCATGTGATATTGGACAAAATTTACATTACTAGACTTTAATCCTTTAGCCTTTTCAAAAAACATCAGAAAGATTTTTTTAATTGAAGAAAACAAAGAAAGAAAGAAAGAAAGAAAGAACCAAAACCAAACCTCTGCCCCTGAACCACTGCCTGCAAAAGAACAAATGGCACCACAAGCCACCATCCTCTACACCCTTCCCTGTCATAGTTTTTTTTCCTTTCAGATTCCAGGGCCTAAACCTGTGCTGCCATTTTGCACACAAGAAGACTGAGACAAATAAAGTTTAAGCTGTTTATAGAAAGAATTATTAAGTATATGCATTACTAATCTCCAATTATTTTAAAATGCATTTTAAAATGAGAATTTGTTAGCAGACATCACATGATCTAATTTCATGATGGAAACTTTTCAAGATGCTTAGGAAGCAACAGAAAAAAAGTAACTTAAATAGTGCACTGAAATTTTATGTATTTTCTACAGGAATATGATGACAATATGTTCTCTTTAAAGTTCAAAATGGATGTGCTAGAAAACTAATTTGCAGATCTGTTCACATAAAAAAATGTTCTATTACTAAAAATTTAACATTTGAGTCTGTGATTTTTTTCTTCTGTATCACCTACTTCACTGCACAGTACTATTTTTATGGATTGTTAGCATACCAAGCACTTAAAAATGCCTCATATGAATCCAATGAAATGGCACTCAAAGTTCCATACCTTGGCTTTAGGTTGCCTTTATTACCAGTACAGTAATAGCAGCGCTAACATTTGTGTTTATGTAACAGCTTCTATTATAAATCATCATTTCAGGTATTCACAATTGCCTCATCCCTTCAGTTTGAGGATAAAATGTATCAGGAATAAGCTGCCCAAATATTTTTTTGGGTTTTATGTGAACAAAAATCAATTTACGGACTGCAAGACAACTGAAAGAAAAGCAATTGCCCCCGTAGTCTGTGTACTTATTCCTGGCAATCTTTAACTTAAAACTATGTAAATTTATAGATGTAGTGAAATCATGGATAATAAGAATATGCCTTATGGGAGAGTGCTCTTTGGTGACCTAATAGATACATATTTTTTTCTTATTACTAGAATATGAGAATATCTTTCTGTTGTTTGAGGAGCTTTTTTCTGTTCCTCTTGTTGGTTATTTTATGACAGGTGGTTTTATTTATTTTATTTTATTATTTTGATTTTTTTATTAATTAATTTAGGATCCCAATGCAACAATTTTTTCCATGTAGAATTCTTGGTAGTGTAGCAGAAATTTTTGAAAAAGATGGAGTAGTAGGAGCAAGGGCTTATGTAGGCCTTTTTGAGATGAGACTCATATAGTTTGCTTCCCACATACCTGCCAGGGCAGAGAGAGTGCATTTAGGGCTGCCATTGTATAACAAGTGAGGGGGAAAAATAATAATAATAATAAAAAAATGTAAAAATTTTAAAGATTGTGTGTGAGGATTTTGCCTTCTCAATAGATATTATTTATTTATGGTTTGCTGAACACTGGAAACCTGCATTTCTCACAGTGCAACCCCACACTGCCACATCTCACTAGAGCCTTACATATTGTTTGGTCTTGCTTGGTTTCATAGGAAGCAGTTAAAACCCTGTCTGTTGTTCTGCTGGCTTTATCTGACTGAAAATTCTCGGCCTTCTTTTTTTTTTTTTTTTTTTTTTTTTTTTTTTTTTTTTTTTTTTTTTTTTCCTTTTACTGAACATCTTTTGTAACACAGATGTCAAAACTATCACCCAGTGAAAAAGACGTGTGGCTGTGATGTGGCACAACTGTCAAGGCACAGAGATGTTGTGCAGAGCAGACACACTGTTACGTTGCACTGTGTAGGTTATCTGTCTAAAGTATTAATTCTTCAGGATCCATAGTCTGCTGTCATGGATTTACTGATATGCAAGTAACCATATAAATATATCCTAATTGGCTACCTGTGCTAAGTTGCTGAAACACAACATGAAGCTATCTTGTTGCAAATAAAAGCTCAGAAGGGAAAAATCATTACCAGGTAACACTTTCTTTCAGCCACTGAAAATAGTTCCTACTCCCCATCAACCTCAGTAGCATTGGAACCATTTTAACACATTCATACATATTTCTCTCCTCCTCTCCACTGGCTTCATTTCCCTTGGGAATATCCACCTGCTCCTACATGGAGTCCTCCACAGGCTGCAGTGGTGTGGTCCTCTCCACATGCTGCATGAAAACACCAACCTCTCTGTGGTTGTCTTCCAGGAGCTGCAGGGGAGCACCTCCTTCCCCTCATTCTTCACTGATCTTGGTGGCTGCAGACTTTTCTCACACTCTTTTCCCCTCAGTTTACCAGGCACCATTTTGCTTTTTCTTGAATGCATTTCCACAAAGGTGCCAGCATCCTGGCTGTGGGGTTCAGCCGTGTTCCACAGTGGATCTGCTGGAGCTGGCTGGAACAGGCCGAGCCCAGCACAGGGCACACCTGGCCTCTCCTCACAGATGTTGCCCTTGCACACCCACCCCAACACCATCTAACTCTTGACACATATAGGCAATATGATGTCAATGGATCTTTTCTAAGCAATTGTATTTTCTCATATTATGCAGCATCTACAGTTTTAATTTACTTGATTATTATAAATATTATCTTCAACTTGGCTGATTTTAATCTTCTACCATTTCATCTTTTGGTAGTTGAAAATTTTGACTAATAGTTACATATTAGGTAGCATTTGATACACAATATTTTGACATTTGGTACAATAAACATGGAAGAAGTATTGCTGCTAATCTGAAAAAAAAACCCACTTTTTAAAAATAGAAACCAATTTTTGAGAATGTATCTTTAGTTTTTTTGAAAAATACTTCATTGTGAGTTTATTTTTAAAACCTGAGCAATCTAGAGTGCTCTAAAAATAAGATGAAAATTGTAAGAAAAAATTGAGATTATTTCTGTACAAAAGTTGAAACAAACATTTCATTAAAAAGATCTACTACAGTGTCTATTTTTGTAAATTAAAATATAAGTGTTTTATTTTGTAATTTGGAATTTTCTCTCTAATTAAATGAAGATGTTTTGACTCAAGCTTCTATTATATATAGATAGATAGATTAAGAATGATATCTGATTTTATGCAAAATAAATTTTAAAGAGTGATCATATTCCTGGTTTTAAAAATGTCCGAAAAATAGAATAATGAGGTGAGAGAAATTTTATTTAGTATGTAAAATATATTTACTGAGCTAGATGTAGAAAGTTTAAATTCTGCATCAGAAGTATCATTAAGTACCCCATAACTGATGAGTCCTAGTGACAATGAAGATTCTTTATATTTAATAAATCAGAATGCTTGTTTGATTCAGATTTCATGATTAAGTGATTAATGCATAACCTGTATAATGCATATAATATACAATACTTCTTTCCTCAGCTGTGACCCTGTATTAAAATATAAGTGTTGAGTTAATCCATGCAAAAACACTTGCGTGCTGCTAATGTTTTTACTTTAAGAATGAAAGAAAATAGATGCTACTAGCTCTCCCTAATTCTGGACTGTTCACCATTCAGATATGTGCTATTTGTCAGCTTCTCCAGCTCCTCTTGGGATTTTTTTTTTTTTTTTTTTTTGAAAAGGGCTTTGTGAACAGTGAAATGGTAATTAAAAACTTGAAGGCAAACAGTGCGATACTGCACTGAAACATAGGCACACTCATTTCCTTCTTGTCCCACTGTCCCTCAGATGACAAGTGTTGTGCTGGTTACTGCCCAGACCAGCAAAAGTTTCAACCAAGCAAACAAGTGATGGCGCTATAAGTTCTGTCCTTTGTTTAAAAAAAGATATTCAGCAACTTCTTGACTCTTGGAACCTGAAACACCGTATTATATATGATTTTTCAAGTGTTCTGCTCTTCTGGGTTTTCTAAGACTCAAGCTGCTTCAATTTTCAATAATTTTGTTCTTTTTCTAATTCTTACTTCTGTCTTTTCATTTCACGGGGACCTTTTTTTTTTATCTGGTTTTTGGGGGTGTTTTTTTGTGGGTTTTTTTTTTTTTTTCTTTTTTCAGCAGTTCAGATACGGCTGCTCAGCATGCAGACCTAACACTCAGGCTATACCATACTACAAAATAAACTTAAATGCAGTCTTACCACCAGAATGGAAATCACTGAGGCTTTACTATACTATGAAATAAACTTAAGGGCAGTCTTAACACCAGAATGGAAATTAATCTAATTTTCACTCCAAACTCACAAACATGCCTTCAGTGAATATCTTACTGGTGGCAAAACACAGGAAATAGTCTCAACCCTCACTTCCCACAGCACTGGGGATGTCAGATAGCTGTCTCGCCTCTAAAGAACTGAAAGTAAAAGGTGAGATTTTAGTGAATTCTTCCTTTACATACCTAAATATGTACTAGATAGTAGTATTGCACATACATATATGTATTTACATATACATATCTATTAGATAATAGCATTGCTGAAAGAATATTTGTCCTGGTTTAGGGCAAATTTTGGAGAAAACCTCCAAATAGGGTCCCTCTGGGAAGCAAACCCAAACGATTTCTCCCCTAGTTGGTTCAGAAAAAAATCTCCTTAGAGAAAGTGTAAAAACTATTTATTTACCAAAGTGCCTACAAGAACAAAAAATATGAAGAATATGAAAGAATAAAACCTCTCACCTCTCTGAAGAGAGATGGCAAAAAATTGAGAAAGTCCTTGCAGCCTACCGTGGGTGTAGCTTGGCTCGCTCTGTCTTATCAGTCCCTCCAGAGCTGGATAATGCCGAGGTCCAGGCCCCGGTGGCACACAGGTGTGAGCTCACAGTGCCCTTCTGTGTTTTCAGTCCAGAGTAGGTTTAAACAGTTCCAAGAAAAAAAAAAACCAGTCCAGGGAACTTCTCTGCTTCAGCAGCTAAAAACTAACTAAAAGCACAGGAGATCTCTGTCCTGCTGTCTGTCTGTGCTGCAGACGACACAGTCCAGGAGCAGAATGTGTAGGAAGGAATGAGCATAGTTTCTGAAAACAAACTGTGCTCTTCTTTTTTCTCCCTCTTCACTCTCATAACTGTAGCAGAATTTCTCAGGGACCGAGGGCATGATTTATATTTGGATTGAGGTTTCAGCTACCCCAACCTGGGCTCCATATTCAGGCCTGTGAAGCCTGTGGCGCAGTTAAAAATTATGTGAAGGTATGAACATGAGACAGTGGTTTTTCTAGGTATTAATAGGTATAGTTTGTAGTGTGAACACTTTAGCCACCTCAAGAATTAGATAAACAATGTTTGTTTGCATTTTTCCTTATGCTGTATACCAATGAGAATATACTTGTAAATGTAAACTATATTGAAATGTATATAACCTGCCATTTTAGACGAAATAAACGGAGAACATATGTTGACCATATTGGGTGGATCTGCATTGCTCTGTCCAGCTTCCCATGTTTTAAGGGGTTCTCTACTTCGCAGAACCAGTCTGAAAGATACAGAACTTAATATGCAGCTTAAACAGAACAGACAATTGGGGATAGAAGCATCAGAAAGTCACCCCAGTACAGTATATCAGACATTTTGAATCCACAAACTGTGTGCACAATATCCCACATCGCTGAATGAGTATGATACAAGGATAGGAACTGAGAAATATTTGCTATATTCTCAGGTTTTGCAATGTAAGAGGAAGGAAAAATCTTTAACCTTCTTTATTGTATTTTACTGTTTTCAGGATGGGAAGTTTCTCATCTCTGAATTAAGTGTGCTTCTATTTTTTTCAGAGGAGTAGTTTTAATTTCTTTTTCTTCATTCCACAGCTCTTGACAAAGCCAGGGACTTTAGACAGTTCTTGTCACTGTATAACAGTATCTGTATTCAGAACAGATTAAGAGCCGAATGTTGTTTGTGCTGCTTTAAACATGTCTTATGAAATCTTCAGATTACAGCCATCTTATTGTCAAGATTTGTGGTGATAGGAGGGGGTGTCTAGAGTTTTCTTATAATTTTAGTTCCTATGGGCAATGTCTCAGATCATGATGATACAGAATCTAGCGTATCAAATGACAGCAACCTTGGAAGTTGGAGAAACTGTGATTATATGCCAGAGGCATGAACTCTAGCTCCACTGTAATTACTACTGTGATCTACTGAAATGAAAATAAAATACATTTAATGGCGTTTTTTTCAATTAGCAATATCACTGCACAATTCTGAGACTATTTAATGAGTTCATCAGAATGACAGCAGACACAGCTTTATCATACATAAATGGAAGAGTTGTAATAAGCTCAGACACAAATGTATATAACACAGCTGGGGATTGCTCAATTTGTGACCTGCACTTCTCAGCATTTCCTTACACCACTAGAGCCAAATGAAGCCTTCCTCAGGGATAACATCCAGGCAGTACTTCTAAATGGCATGTGATCACATATGTCAAGCTCTTCCATGGCTTAAATCTGCCATAGGGTCAACAGCAGATATCACTCAGCAAAACACTGAACTATTTCTTCACTGCAATCCTGTTTGTAATGATTACTTTATTGAGATCTTATGAAAATTTTCTCTTTAATTTTATTAGAAATATTTATGAAATGTTTTGTTTACTGATTTCTTTACTACCAATGGCAGAATGAAAGCTTTCCAGAAAAGACTTAAAATAAAAAGTATTCTCAAGATTTTTCCTTATTGGAACATATTGTTACTATATCAGTTTTCATCGTAATGCTGAACATTATTTCCCTCACCACTAAGATATATATTGAATAATCATATCTCACTTTCAAAATATTCAATATCAATATCATCATCACATCTGATGTTGGAAGTCACAATGTTGAATTAGATTTTTTTTTACTAAAATTTGTTACTGAAGTCTCATTTTCTAACTCCTACTGATTTGATTTTTTTCTTTATCCATCTCTATTTGATATCATCAAGAATATGTGTACTGTAATAGAATCTTGATTTTCAGTACTCATAAGAGTAGATAACCATTCTAAAATGATTATACTTATCTTGATGTCTAACAGGGATTGAGTATGAAGACAAAAAGAAATAAATTATATGTGTAGTATACATTTCGTGGAAAATAAGCAGCACCGCAAACTCAAGTATTTTGTACAAGAGGAGAGACCATTTTGTCGTATTTCTCATTTTTTCCTTTCAAAAGTATTTTCATAGCGAACCCATTCCTCTGTCATTTATGATGACACTTCATGCACAGCCTAACCAAGAGTAACTTTCATATAAGGTAACTGGTCAGCAAACTGTTTCTTTGTTAAGGTCTGCAATAAAATGGACAGATATTAGCATAAATTATTCCCAGTTCTTTAAAAATTTGTACAGTTCCATAATATATCCCATCAGAGTGGAATGAAAGAGGTTACACTGTCATGTATGTTGGAAAGGTGAAATCATTTTAGAATCATTCTCTTGCAGCTGTTGGCTCTGAATAGCCAAAAATGGAAAAGGAAGGTTTGACAAAGGTGAATAATCAAGTGGATCTGCTTTTTAACAATGTGTCTTAGGTGCCAAATATCAATACATCTAACAAAGCCAGTACACCTAGCTTTTCAGAAAGGAGAAGAGAGAAATTTCAACTGCCTTAACAAAAGAAAACACTAGTAGACTGAGAGTTACTAATTTAAATAAGTTTTAAAAAAAGGTAAAATTACACTGAAAAGATTCAAATAAGTAAATTTAAATAAGTAAAAAAATAAATGTAAAATCACAGCTTCAACTGTCTTAAGAGAATAAAAACATAATGTTAATCATGCTTTGTTGCTACAGGTAAATTACTGGTGATGTTTTATAAGGCTGAAAGATAATGACCATCTGAATACTTGACAATCTCAGCACATAGTCTTACATAGGTCTATAATGTCTGGAACAGATGTTTACTAGCAAAGAAGCAGTGCTAAAATTTGCCAGACTGTAACATATATACAGACAATATGTTTGTCTGCATCTCTATAGGCATAAAATTTTCTTCTGTATGATCTTTGAGGTGTTTTTGAGGATAAATAGACAGCTCTCAATAACTGCCAATTTTGCTGTCCTAAAGCCTTTTATTTACATCTAGTATGGTTTTTTCTGCAATAAATCCCTCTCAAAACATATGATTTTAAATATGATACTGTCTAACCCTAGTTCATTTATTAAAAAGAAAATTAGAAAGCACTACTAAAATATTTTATTAACAGATGTAAGTAATGCAATAAAAGCGTAGGTGGTCTCTAAGAGCTGGTTTTGACTATATGTTTTCATAGGAAATTAAATAGCATTTACCCTTATTTGCAAATAATTATTACAAAATTTAGGAAATTATCTTGGTGCTCAACATATAAATAAAATCACATTTCAAGAGTGAATTGTGATAATTTTCCTCTCATAAAATATAATAAATATCAACTAATATTCTGTAACATAATTTTAGTAAAATATCTTGTTGATGTTATTGTAAATTTCCAGTATACTAAAAGAGAAAATTGTCTTGCTCTTCTATAAGGAGAGTAAGTCAGAAGGAGCATAATGCTGTGTTATACTGACTTAGATGCTCTTCTATATTGTTCAATAAGAGACTAGGTACAAACCTTTGCTTTTAGGAGTGGTTTAGAATTTTACATTACTATGTTATATTTTACAAAAAATGAAAGAATTGGTAAAATCAAAATATAGGATGGAAAAATGACTTTATTTTTACACTTAAGATACTTAGCCATAAAGAGTTAAAGCTGTCTTTTACCTTCTTTCACTGTAATTCTCTGACGTTATTCCTGGCCACATTTCAGCTTACAGAGATGTCACGGTTTCCATCTTGTGCTTCACTGAAAAAGCCAACAGTCTTGTTACTTTAATTTTTGTTTCTGATGCTGAAGAAAATCCAGATACTGACAACAAGAATATCTTGCTGCCCTGCCAGTCCAACTTGTCTGAGTCTTGCTTTGGGGAAAAAGAAATCAAGCAAACGGACAGATACTTTCAATAAAGTCTAAAGTCTCAAATAATCTGCTGTGATTTGAAATTAACTATATAAATGTTGTAATTAAACATGACATCAAGTTCTGATAAGTCTTGCTGGGGAGAAGATGCATGAAGGTATAATGGGTATAATGTCCATTTTTCCGCTCTGCCATTCTGCCGTAGTGTACCATTCACACTGCAGACAGAGCTAACTAAAAGGAAGAGCTTTCAGTGAATGGTTACTTGTGGCACAAATCCTTTACATAAATCTAATTCCAATCACAATTTGACACTAAGATGGTAGATTTTACACAGAAATTTTAGCTATTGATGGGTGTTCTTTTCTGCAGTCTATCACAGAGAACATCACCTACATTGCAAATCAGAGAAGAAACTATAGGGTGGAAGAGATTTTGCCAAATGTTTTGGATGTGCAGATAGGAATTTATAAAAATAATGGACACTCCTTTGGCTTTCATATAATTAATAAATATTTTGATAAAAATTAGATCAGAGACAATTAATGAATATTTAAGGGGTTTTTTCTTTCTCTACCACGAGAAATGAAAACTTCCATGTCGGTCTCCATCCTCAAACCTTGAAATACTAAATTAGCACCTTTGGAGACCTGTTGTTTGGAATTTAGGTTCAAGTTCCTAGAGTTATGAATATAGAATTTTCTATATAAAATAGAACATGTTGAATATGACAGATCTAAAATCACTGGGAGACATTCACATTTCCTAACATACACAGCTGACTTTGGATGGGACTCGTTTGGTGGGATGACCTTGGCTGGATGTCAGGTATGAACAAAGTTGTTTTATCACTGCTGCCTTCAGCAGGGCAGGGAGGGAAGAAAGCAACATGGAAAAAGTCTCCTTCCCACTTTCCTCCTAATTCTTAGCTTTCATCGTTGAGCGGACACCATAAGGTACAGAATATCCCTCTGGTCAGTTGGAGTGAGCTGTGGCAGCTCTGTCCTCTCCGAAGATCTCCTCTACCAATACGGGACAATGGGGAGTGTTGTAGAGACAGCGATAATGATGTTCCAGTGCTGCACAGCAGTAGCCAAAGCACTGGTGTATTACCAAAACCTTTCCAGCTACCAGTGCAAAGCACAGCACTACAAGAACTATTGTGGGGAAGCTTAACTCCATCTCAGACAGACCAGATACACTCAGCTTTAAAGTGATATAAAGAATTCTGTTCCTATTTAAGAAACAGAATTTTTTCTGTACAGGGTTTTTTTACATACCTAACGTGATTTAGATATGTAAGCTCTCAATAAAATGAATGAACATCCATTAGTAAAGTCTAAAGAGTAATTCTGATTATTCTAAAGGAGGCATACAATGTTTGAATAAATTGCTGAAAAGGAGGATCCCTAATCCTAGTTATCTTTATAAGTTTCCAGCTGGTCCAGAACATCACTGTGGGTATCTTGTAGAACTTGTATCAATCAAGTGAGTATCTTTAAGATATCTTAAGACAAAAACAATGGCTGCACTGATGTATAGACAAACGAACCTAAACCACAGTGTCTGGTTGTGATGAATTCAATTTTTGTGCTGCACAGATGGAAAGGCTTAAAGTGCTGCCTAAAAATTGCTTCTGGTGTTTTTTGAAGTTGCTTTAAATTATCTGAGAAAACAGATAGGAGATCCATGCCTCCATGAAAATGGAGCTGGAGGCCAGTGAAGATAGTCTAGGACTCAAATGGCACCTGTCATATTTCCTTAGATGAGTAAATTAAATCCTTGAAGTCTACTGCCTATACTAGAAATCCGTACACATAATTCACATGTAGAAAACACCCATGATCATTGTCTTGGTTTGGGAAGACAGGTATCTGCCAGGGAAAGCTGGAGTTTCCCTTGGAATGGAGAATGTAAACCACTCCCCTCCCCTTTTTTTTCCAATTATAAATTTGCAGTTAAAAGTTTTTAGGCAAAGGATTTGGGAATAGAAATAGCAGTTCTTTACTAGTATGTATAACAAAGCAAACAAAAAGCAACAACTACAGCATTAATAAAAAAAAAACAGTACCAAGAACCTCGAGGGTTTTGCTTCACAAAAATCCAGGGCAGTTTGGTCTTGGTGCCTCTGTAGGATCCTCAGAGCACCAAGCTGGAACAGTGGAAAAGTCCCAGGCTGGTAGCTGGAGTGGCAGGATGTCCTGGTAGGCAGGGGCAGGGTGTCCCGGCAGGCAGGGGGATGCGGGGTCACACTGTAGCAAGAGGAGCAGTGCTGACAAAACCGCAACAGCGGGGCAGGGTTGGCCCAGCTCCTGCAGGGCAGCAGAGGAGCTCAGAATTCCAGGGTGAGCAGATTATGGTAGATTTCCCAGGACTGGACCCCTCCAGAGAGTGAGCTCCTCTCCCAGCAAGCAGCAGCCCAGCCGTTCTCCCTCCCCGAACGCCGAATAACAGAGTGCCAAGCTGCCTCAAGCTCTGTCCTTTGCCTTTCCCAAATCTCGAGTTATCTCTCCCTCTGAGCTTTGACCACCCCTTTGTTTTTTTTGTTACGTAGTCTTAAGTATCGAATGTGATGGAGGGTCACACTTGCAGCTGCTGTTAGGAGCACGAAAGGACAAAGCAGGCAGCAGGAAGTCAAGCAGGAAAGCTTCTACTTTATTTTTCTGACTCCATAATATATACAATTTTACAGACAGGCCAAGATTGGCTACACAGGTAGCCACCTCTTCAACCTCATTGGTGAACATCACCATCAATCACCTTTCTCCTCCTAGAGAGGAGAAGTATGTAAACAAAGATAATTTTCTAAAAACATACATAGTTTACTTGAAGCTGCATGAGAACAAAATGCAAACAGTGAAAAGCAGGCAAACTTGAGGCAACAATCAAACAGTTTCCTTGGTAACTTATGGGAAAAAATTCTTTAGAATAAAAAGGAACAAGCCAACCCCCCAACAATCATTCAGGAATATGAAAAGATATCACAGTTTCCATGTCACTGCTGTTTAATTAAGGTATATCTAAATAATAGTATAATTAGTCAAATTATCACTATCAAATGGTTGATAGGGCAGGAGCACAAGCAGTGTTCTACTCAGTCACTTAGGTGGCAGAGAAAAATGATGAAAGGAATGGGAGAGGCCACTTTATCAACAAGTGGCTCAAGTGCTAGTGTCAGCAGCAGAATTTTGGGTTCTTTGATCATGGGGAAAATTTTGCAGCACCTGGCCTGCTTGAGCTGGATTGGCTCCATCTCTTAGTTAAAGGCAGAAGGATTTTAGCTCATGAAATGGCAGAACTCATTGAGAGGGCTTTAAACTAGGTTTGAAGGGCGAAGGGGATGCAGCTGGGCTGCCTGCAAGCAGGCCCAAGGGTGGTAAGCCTGAGTTAGGGTGAAATCAGCCCAGCTGAAGTGCATGTATACCAATGCATGCAGCATGGGTAACAAACAAGAAGAGCTGGAAGCCATGGCCAAAATAACCCCCTGCAGCGTTATAGGCTGGGGATGGTGTGGCTGGACAGTGCCCAGGTGGAAAGGGAGCTGGGGGTACTGGTGACAGCAGCTGAACATGAGCCAGCAGTGAGCCCTCATGGCCAAGAAGGCCAATGGCATCCTGGCCTGGATCAGGAATGGTGTGGCCGGCAAGACCAGGCAGGTCATGGTGAGGCCACACCTTGAGTGCTGTGTCCAGTTCTGGGCCCCTCAGTTTAGGAAGGACCTTGAGATGCTTGAGCGTGTGCAGAGGGGGCAATGAAGCTGGTGAGGGGCTTGGAGCACAAGCCTGTGAGGAATGACTGAGGGAGCTGGGGTTGTTTAGCCTGGAGAAAAGGAGACTCAGAGGTCACCTTATCACTTTCTACAACTTCCTGAAAGGTGGCTGTAGTCAGGTGGGGGTCAGTCTCTATCTCCAGGCAGCAACTGACAGAATGAGAGTACACAGACTTAAGCTGCACCAAGGGAAATATAGGTTGGATATTAAGAAAAAGCTTTTTATGGAAAGAGCAAAAAGTACTGGAATTGTCTGCCTGGGGAGGTGGTGGAGTCACCATCCCCGGATGTGTTTATAAAAACACTGGATGTGGCACTCGGTACCATGGTTTATTTGAGGTGTTAGGGCTGGGTTGGACTCAATGATCTTGAAGGTCTCTTCCAACCAAGTGATTCTGTGATTCTGTAATATTATACCTCAAATAAGTTGGTCCTGATCACTGTGATTCTTACATGTCTTTTATGTTCATAAAATAAATGTTTCTAATTCATCTAGAAGGAGTATCTTCTAAAGGAAGGAATATCTTCTAAAGAATGTGACAAAGGGAACACACAACTGACCACAGAGATATCAAATTCAGGAAAACTTCTTCCCCAAAAATTTTATCAAGCATTGGAATAGGTTACCCAGAGAAGGAGTAGAGTCAGCATTCCTGTAGGTATTTATAAGATGTGACACTGAGGGATATGTATTAGTGGTGGACTTGTCCATCTTAGAGGTCCTTCCAACCCAAAAAATTCTATGATTCTATAAATTGAAAACAAAATCATAAAAGTATTATTACCTCAGATTATACTTTTTCAAGGTTGATTAAATTCCAGTGCTTCTGGCTTGGAAAAAAACCCAGATATACCAATGTATATTTTTCTTGTATGAAAAACATATGCCTGAATGATCATTTAATTATCTTTTTCCATCAATATTCTAATGATATTTTACTGTTGATGATTGTTTTACTGTTATTCCTAAATTAAAGTCTACTTAGTCAATATTAAAAGCATTCTACAATGCTGAGTTTATTGCAATTAAATACAAAATAGTGAGTTGCTTGATATTTACTGTCTGACCATTTAAACAATTTGAAATATGAAACAAAAACTTTAGTATAACACTGAGATCTATTTCTATTTTAGTCAGAATTGCTATAATATGGCAGTGAAACTTCAGCTTCTAAACCAAGTGTCTGCCAAAGCAAGATATTTAATTTGCATGCATGACACTAGAGATGAGGAGATTAATTTGGCTGAATAAAATCAATATATATATAATGGCAAACAACAGTTGAAATAAATCTTACTATTTTAATACATCCAGGTTGTAATCCAGACAGCTATATTTAAGAACAGGTCTCCTCTCCTAAGGGTTCTGAAAACAGGTAGAATGTGTTAGAAACCTCCATTCATTTGCACTTCAATCTGCTTTGTCTCAGGCACGTATAAACCTCTGCTGTTAAATATAAGAGAACTTGCAAAAGCAGACTTTGTATTCTTGATTATTTTTCATAATTTAATTGCTACTTTTTTCCATGACTTAATTTTGTAAAAAAAAATCTGCAGTAGAGTGAGCAGCCACTAAGCAGTACAGACTCCTCCAGCCTGATGCACCGTTAGACCTCTGAGCTGGGGATTTGTTCCTAATACTGTTTATTTATGAGCACAGATATTGTGAATTTATGTATAAATTGCATTCCAAAACTCTCACCCAACACCACAGTATATACATCAAAACACTTTGCAACAGCTCCCAGGGTCAGGTAGCAAAAACAGTGGGCTGCTCTCTAAGAGTGGATGAGCCAAGGGTGTCCCAAGCAGTGAAGGATGGTACCCTCACCAAGTAATGCAGTCCCACAGACCCTGAGCAAGAGTCACTGAGCAAATCTGGCCACCTCAAACTCAATCAGAAAAAAGGGCCAGATGGCCATAAAAGTCCAGAGCAATGAAGCAGATTTGAAAATGAAACCATGAAATCAGGCCATTGGGACTAATACAATACATGGACAGATTCCGGCATATTTGTAACATGGCATAGGCAAGCATAGGGCCTGAACCTGAATGAAGCTGAGAGGAGTAATATTCTTACTTCTCCCAACATTTTCCCACAAAGCTTTCCTCATGGCAGTCTGATTCCAAGCAGCACAGCAGCACTGGATCAGTGCTGGCTTGAGCACTAGCAGCTGAGCCCCTAGTACAGAGCCCAAGGCTCTGACACCTGGTACTGAATTCTGGTACTTGATACTCAGATGAAACCAGTGATAGCCTAGAGGTGTCAGCTTTGGCTGCTCTTGATTATTTATGTGCCCAACAGCTCTCAAGGCCACATGGCCTTAAAGCAAACTATGTAATAAGGCTTTGATATACAAGTAGAATATGGGAGCTTTTCATGAATCCATGGGGCAAAAAGCTTCAAGTTTTTCTGAAGAGTCTATAACTAAAATAAGGTGAAACATATCAATGCCTTGTGAATGCCTCATGGTCTCCTCTCAAAATGAAGGGAGGCTAAAATTGCTGGCTTAAGAGTAGACATCTGTTCCACTGATCATGGAGGGTTAACCCACTTATGTGCAGGGCAAGAACAGAGGAAGAAGTAAGGAAAACCTTGTGGCTTGAGGCAATAAGATGAATATCACTTATAAATTGCCATCACAGACAAAACAAACTTGATTGGAGGAAATTTAATTTAATTTATTGAAGATTAAAATAGACTTAAGTACTGATAAACAAAGACAAAATATTAAAACACCTTCATCCCCACCTTTTCTCAAGCTCAGCTTCACTCCATTTCCAACTCCTTCAAGCTGCCCATATCCCCAGCAGTGTCCTCCTCACTGCCCTGAAGTGTCTCCCCTTTCTTAAATACTTTTTAATCAATGTGCCATTTTGTCTGCTGGGCTCAGCCTTGTCTTTCGGTGGGTCCACTCTCTGCTCGAAGCATCTGTGTCAGGAACAGGGATTCTCCTTGCAGAGGCCACCCTTCAGTCCCACCTCTGCCAATGCCTGGGCACCTGCACCTGCCACATTGCTATTTGTTCTCAGTCAATGGGTCCTGTCTTGGCTTCCCAGCATAGCAGACTCTGCAACGGCTTCCACAACAGCAGCAAGGTGGAGAATGCCCTGGTGTATGTTGGGGAACCTCTATGCAGCAGATTTTTACAAAGTTTAACAGCATGTCTCTTGAAGTTCAGATGAATATTCTGATTTAGTGCCACTCTGACAAATTGCCTAAGCTTATCCTACCCAAAATCTTAAATGTAATGCTCTACTAAATAGAAAAATTATGCTTATCACCTTAGAATAAGAATTTCTATGCATGTCTGGGAAACTTTCAAACTAAACAGAAAGTTATCTAATTAATTTTAATATCCTCAAAGTAACACAGTGTGGGGAGGTAGGTAGACTATTTCTACTGGGTACACAAATGAATAGATGGGGTTTTGGTAAATTTATATATATATATTAATGGAGATCTCAATAGACATCCTATTCAAGTTTGCAATAAATTTTAATATTCATGCAATAATTAGTTTAGTTATAATACATCTATATAGACTTAAATTAGCCTCAAATTCTGAAAAGAAGAGCATTGCTAAGTCACATGTGTAATAAGATTCCTTCTAATAAGTGATTCCCATTTGTGGAATTTTGCAATATGTTCAGCACCTCCATACGTTGTTGTGGCATCACACCAGTTACAAATAAGCTTTCTATACAGTGCTGAGTTTTCATAGCCACACTTTAAAAATAACCTCAGAGGGGAAAGATAAAACATGGAAATCTGACAGAGAATCTGTCAAATGTCAGCTAGGATTATAGATGCACAGAACTTCCAAGAGATAACTAGAGGCCTTTTATCTGCTCATTGCATGGCTGACTATAATTTTCAAATCAAAAATATGGTTCAAATCTGTCTGTCTATGAAAAATATTTTTATGGGTTTCCATAATCAAGTTAAATTTTAAAAATGGTAATGTTATCTTGAGGAAAAATTAATACTTTTTGGCATTTGAATGGCAATGGGATGCACAGATAAAGACATGTTTAAATGTATGAATTATAGAACAACTAATATATCCAAAACCTCTATACCATCTTTTATCCCATAGGATTTTGTTCACAAGGGTTTCCACTATTCATAACATAAATATTCAAGCAGTTTTCTTAGGAATCTATTGCAATGAACAGAACTGATATCAAGTTTTCAATGTCTTGTTAATAATCAGTCTAGAACTTGACCTTAAGATCTTACAGCCTCCTATTTCATGATGCCCCTTGTGGTCCACAGATCTTGCCAGAAAACCTTATCCTGTGTGAGCTCCTCTCCCCAGGATCACAGGCCATGCCAGGAGCCTGCTGCAGATCAGGTTCCCCACAGGTCACAACATCTTTCAGTGCATATTCACCTGCTGCGGCATGGGATCCTTCTTAACCTACATTTGCTCTAATGTGAACCTCCATGGCCTGCAGAGAGTTGACCTGCTTCATTATGATCTTTATCATGGGCTACAGGACAGTCTCTGTTCTGGTGCCTGAAGACTCTTCCCCTTCTTCACTGACCTTGGTGTCTGCAGAATTTCCTCTCACATATTCTCCCTCCTTTGTCCTGGGTGATGTTTTACCACAGTTTTTTTGCTGTGGTTTTTTTATTCCATCTTCTTAAATATGTTGTACCAGAGGTGCTGCCACCATCACCGATGGACTTTGCCTTGACCAGCAGCAGGTCTGTTTGGCTGGAATTGGCACAATTGGACCTGGGGAAAGTTTCTCACAGAAGTTTCTCACTCATGCAGCCTCCCTATTAACAAAATCTTGCCATTCAAAAGCAATACATTTACTCAGAAGCTATTAAGGTTCCTAGGAGGATCTAAACATATTTTCTGGATACCCTTTTTTTGAGGTTTTCCTTCTAATTCCAACACTCAACAAATTTATAATGACAAAAACAAGTATGAAATGCATTCAAGATTTAATTCAGGCTTTTCTTTGTACAGCAAGAGAAATTGCAAGCTGATTGCTACCTCCTTAGCATTTCACAGTAAAATCAAGTAATATATAATCAGATATCAACATTTTGATGTGAAAAGTCAATTATTTGAACCTAGTTTCCATTCAGTAGTGTGCAGAAAACTCTCAGATATAAAGGGAAATCAGAGAAAAGTGTAACTCTGAAAGAGTCCTATGAAGATGGAGTACTGCTTTGTTGACATCCTGAAAGCAAAAAAAACCCCCAACAAACACCTAAAACTTTGTATTACTTTAGTTTTTTGTTGTTTCTTTTTTTAAGGACATAGTCAACATTCAGGTATCACTGATATCTGAATTTACCAAAATTTTAAAAGCTGTAGTCCAGTATGGTGGAAACTGTTCACCTATGTTTCTACAGATAAAATCATACAGTTGACTAAATTTATTGGCAAAACTATTGAAGCCTGACAAATGAACGGATGCTTAAAACCCTCACACATTCATGAACCACCCAATTTCTCATTTAAATTTGGAGCTTATCTGATAGATATGTCTAGCAAACACAGTGTTGGGGGTTGGGTTTTGTTCCTTTTTACTCTAAAGAATTTTTTCCCCATAAGTTACCAAGGAGACTAAATATTGTACTTAAGACTATTTAACAAAACAAAGGGATAGTCGAAGCTCGGAAGGAGGTGGGGTTTTGGGGCAGAAAAATGACAGAGTTTCAGGTAGCCAGGCTGTCTGGTTTTCGGTGTTCAGGGTGCTCTTGCTGGAAGATTTCATTGCAGCCCAGTCTCGAGAAATCTATCATCATCTGCTCACCCTGAAATTCTGAGCTCCTCTGCCACCCTGCGAGAGCTGAGCCAGGCCTGCCCTGCCGTAGTAGTTCCATCGGCGCTGCTCGTCTGCTACAGCGCGACCCTGCATCCCCCTGCCTTGCCGGGACCCTGCCTCTGCTCTGCCAGGAAATTTCTGCCACTCTACAATTACCAGCCCGAGACTTTTTTTCCACTATTCCCAGCTTGATGCTCTGAAGATCCTACAAAGGCACCGAAACCAAACTGCCCTGAGTTTTTGTGAAGCAAAATCATCAAAGTTCTTAGTACTGTTTTTGTTATCAATGCTGTAGTTGTGTTTGTTTGTTTTGTTATATATTAATAAAGAACTGCTATTTCTATTTCCAAAATCTTTTGCCTAAAAGCTTTTAACTGAAAAAATTATAATTGAGAAAAAAGGTGGTGGTGGTAGTAGTTTACATTCTCCATTCCAAAGGAAGCTCCGGCTTTCCCTGGCAGATACCTGTCTTCCCAAATCAAAACACATAGCCACATAAAATGTAGTGTAAATTAATTGGTCTTGCCCTTCCTAAATGGGCTAATTTTCTTCCTGATTCGAAGTGTTAATTTACACTGTGAAAGCTGTAATATGTATTCTGGTAAAGGGAGAAGACAAGAAGGTGCCCCTCTTTTTTGACTGAAGGTTTTTATTTATTTTTTTTAGTGTATTAACAATTAATTATTATTAAGTCTTTTTTGTATTAATGAGTCCAAGACCTGGACACAGGACTCTTGATTTTGTCTCAGACTCTCAAAGTAATATCTTTTAGCATGTAATGGCATTCTAGGATGTTTCAATAAACACTGAATACATGTATGTGGTCAACTGAATGTAGCCTTTCATCTCCTTTTGTAGCCATTTGATTTGAAGAGGTTTGCTCTGAAAGTAATTTTTCCTTTAATGACTACAATAAAGGATGAAAACTACTAGCTCAGATGAAAATACTGTTAGCAACAATGAGTGCAAAAAGTCAAGAAAATTATTTACGCTGAATAACTGAACAACTTCTCAATTTTGAATACTGTAATTGTCTTTGAAAGTTCAGAGAAATTGCAACAAACAGCCAGCAGGGCTTCATGAGGGGAAAGTCTTACTTGTCAATCCTGGTTTCCTTCTTGTAGCAGTCCGCTGTTTCTGCCACAGTGGAGGCTTTGGTATTTAGACATACAGCACGACTTCCACTTTGCTTTCATGAGTGGGTCAGGTCTTGTAACAGACACATTGTACCAATATGGCAGACGGTTACAAAAGACGTTTATTAAGTAAAAGGTTCAGGTTATATACCCTCGGATCTACTACTACGTCAAACAGGATATTGCCACACTTCCTGGGTTAGTAGTTGGAGTGGAAAAGTACTGGCACATGTTAGTAGAGGGTCTACATTCCTTTCAGGGGTAGCTTATCTTGAGAGGGGGATGGGGCTTGCTCTTTTCCTCTCCGTTACAGCCCGAAATCTTCCGCGCCGCCTGTCCCTATCTAACCACATCTCCCCCCCCCCCTCACAAAAGAACGAGGTAGTTATACGCATATATATATATATAGATATAGGCACTAAATGAGGTAGAAGGTTAGGATTTAACAAGGGAAAAAGGAGTTTGGAAACCTGAGTAAGTTTTTGCCAGGCAAGTTTGAAATCTTGTGACCGGCAATTTTAAATTCACAGCATCTCATGTTGGCCTATGAACAGAATGTTAGTCTGATCTAGGCGAGCTTTGACAAATGAGACTATCTTGTTCAGTAGGCATGGTCCGAAGGTAACAGCTAGAAGTAGCATTGCCAATGGGCCTACCAAGGTGGAAATCAAAGTGGTTAACCATGGGGATTGGTTAAACCAGGATTCGAACCAGCCTTGCTGAGCTTCCCTATCTTTCTGTCTCTGAGCCAGTCTGTTTCGGAGTTCGGCCATGGAGTCCCTGACGACTCCGGTGTGGTCTGCATAGAAGCAGCATTCCTCTTTCAAGGCTGCACACAGACCTCCCTGCTGCATGAACAGGAGATCCAGTCCTCGCCTGTTCTGTAGAACCACTTCTGAAAGCGAAGAGACTGACTTCTCCAAGTAGGAAATGGACTTCTCGATCCTCTGCAGGTCCTCATCTATAGTTATTTGTAGCTGAGACAGACCCTGGTGTTGTGTTGCCAGGGCTGAGACACCTGTCGCTGTGCCGGCTGCTCCTAAGGCGAGTAGCATTGCGATGGTAACACCTGTCAATATCTCTCTTTTGTGGAGCCTGTTGGATTCTTCGAGAAGGCTGTACATTTCTTCCTCTGAGTAGTACAGGACTCTAGGAACAATCAGAACTTGGACACAGAAATCGTTAGAATCATCAAACTTGGGAAGAAATACACACGGACTTACTCCAGACCTCTGACAAACCCACATTGCCGATGTAGCAGGGATTACCCACTTGTTAGGCTTTACAACTCTGGTGCAGACATTCCCTTTTCGCTCAGCCAGGGTTGCATTACCAAAGCATTTGCCTCGGCCTGAGACCTGGCTTAGAGTAATGCCCCTGCGGGGTGTGTCCCATCTACATTGCTGGGGAGCGTCAGCGGCGGAGTAACTGAATGGGGTGTTTAAAGCAACTCCTTCATAAAAAGGTGGTTGGACATCATAACAAAGCCAACAGGAATTAGTTAGGTTAGGGTTAGATTCATTCAGGGATAGGAAGGTAGCTTCTAACATACGAAAGATTGGATCGGGATCTGACCTAGCTAATTTGTCCATCTGAAAGGCTTTTGCATCACTAGTTGGGGTTCTGCTGACACCTGTAGGTGCAGCCCTAGGGTAGGTCATATTTCTCTTTGTCTGTGTGCTTTTAATTATCTTGTTGGGCCCCACAGCTCTGGGTTCTGAGGGTTGAAACTTGGTAATTTGCACGTTCACCCACTTTTTTGACCCTTGAAGGACCACTGTCCAGGTTTTGCCCACCGTCCAGCTAGGATGAGTGGGTTGCAAAACTGTCATGTTATAGTATATGCATTTTCGAATTTTTGGGATTTTATAGCTATACCGATAGGAATTCCCGTGTACAGAGAGAGGTGTTTTACAACCTGCGGGTGCCCAGGTGAACTGCAGGAATTTGTCAGGTTCTTGAGGGTCCCACCCAGGCCCTGACGGCCTGGCGTCTGTTACAATGGTCTCACATCCCCAATGTCCACAATATCCCCAGCCGGGGTTATTACAATAGCTTTTTCCTGCGTTTGAAGCTGGGCACCAATAGGATAGGTATGTATGTGATGAAAATGGAGAATGAGGGTCTACCTTTGGTTGTCCTGGAAACAAATCGATAATACGAAGCACGAAGGATGGACTGTTTGGTGTGGTGATGTCTCTGAGCACCTTACCGCTGGTAAGATGTCTCATGACCCACCTGAATGGCTGGTGTGGGTAGAAATCTGAGATGGCTTGTCCTCTGGCGACAAACCCCAGCAACAAAATCACACAGGCATATCGTTGGTGCTTGGATCTCGCCCGCGCGGGTTTTTTCTGGTGCTTTCTGATGGCTTGGTGGTGTGTCTCGTTCCTCTGGCAACAAACTTAAATCGGTTAGTTTGCACTGAGTTTGTTCCTTTACATTGTTAAAAGCTTTGCTCGGTTTCGCTGAAAACTTTATAAAATCTGTTATCTCCGTTTCCGAATCGGACTCGGAGCTCTCTGTAGAGCTCGCCGTGGAGCTGTAACTCCCTTCCGTATCGGAAGTGAACTGGTGGTAAACTTCCGGTTTGCCATGCTTTTTCGTCGGACTCTGCCCCCGTTCCGCCTTCCGCGGGTGGGCTCGGATATCCCCTCTACTTTGACTCCATTCCGCCTCCCGCGCCCGGCCCCCCCCTTCCGACCGGGGGTGACGCCGGCGCCTTTCGCGGGGGTAGTCCCACGTTCCCCCTTTTTGCTCGCCCCCGCGCTTGGTAGATGACATTGGTAAAGGACCTTGTCCGCGTGTTCGCCCCCCCCCGCTCTCCCGCGCATGCGCCATGTAGGTCGGTGGCTCCGGATTTCCTCCGACCCCCCACGCATGCTCGGTCGCGGGGTTTTGCACTTCCGGGTTCGCATCGCCACGTGGCGCCCTCCCCCGCGCGCGCTCCACGTGGCCGGCGCCATCTTGGCCACATGGCGGGGGGGGTAGCGGCGATTGGTCGCCCCGCCCCCGCGCCGGACCGTCGGCACCATATTGGCCATATGGCGGGGGGTGTATTCCCTCCGCGGTATTGGCCAATCTCTCGGCGTCTCGCGCTTGCCGCGCGAGTTCTTCCCAGACGAACCGCGCACGCTCCTCCGCCCGCCCGCGCCGCATCTCAGCGCCAGGAGAGACTGCCGTTTCGGACCCCGCCGGACCGCCGCCGCTCCGCGCAGGCGGCGCCGCCGCCGGTCCTAGCGCAATGTCGCCGCTCGGACCCTGGACGCGGCAAGGAGGGACGGTCGGGGAAGCCGCGGTTTTTTCGGGGGTGTTCGGATCTGGGGGCTCTCGCGGGGGGATTTGGGGTTTTTCCGCGTGCTCCGCGGCTTTTATGCATGCATTTGTGGAGGGGGTTACCGCGTCTGATTCCCGCTTTTCCCCTGGGGTTTCTGCCGCACTGCGCCCCCCCCCCGTCTCTTCTTGGGCTTCTCCGGAGGGTCCTGCGCCCCCTCGGTCCCCTCTCCCCGGCTGCTTAGCCGTGAATAAACACGTTTTTGCAGCGTTCCAAGCTTCCTGTTCTTCCATTGCTTTTCGCAACACTTTTTCAACTTTTCCCCATGCTTTTAAAACTTTTCCGCTGCCGGTGGCTTTTGTATCTTCCGCCAGGGCAACTGTATATTTGTCCCACCCCTCTGAATTTAATATGTCTATGGGGCGTGAAATCGCGCCTAGATCCGATAACCTTGCAATAGCAAGAAATAAATCTTTTTTGTCCCACGCAATTCCCGAGTGGGTTGCTATTCTACTCACGACCAACTTCACGGGCTCCATGCTGTCCGCGGGGTCCTGGGGGCGTTCCCCCCTTTTCCTTCTCCTCCGCAGAAGTTCGGACCGGCCGACTCCTGCCCGCTGTGCCTTTTCCAAAGCGTGGCTCCCGTCCTCCGAGGTAATCGTTCCCGGGTTTACGGCACCACTTGTAGCAGTCCGCTGTTTCTGCCACAGTGGAGGCTTTGGTATTTAGACATACAGCACGACTTCCACTTTGCTTTCATGAGTGGGTCGGGTCTTGTAACAGACACATTGTACCAATATGGCAGACGGTTACAAAAGACGTTTATTAAGTAAAAGGTTCAGGTTATATACCCTCGGATCTACTACTACGTCAAACAGGATATTGCCACACTTCCTGGGTTAGTAGTTGGAGTGGAAAAGTACTGGCACATGTTAGTAGAGGGTCTACATTCCTTTCAGGGGTAGCTTATCTTGAGAGGGGGATGGGGCTTGCTCTTTTCCTCTCCGTTACAGCCCGAAATCTTCCGCGCCGCCTGTCCCTATCCAACCACACCTTCTACAACAGGGCAACTCACTGAGGTGATCAAGGAAAGCCAGTTGATGGAATCTTTTTGGAATTCTGAAAAGCTTTCAATACTGCTTCTCACAGAATCCTTCTGAACAAGATGACCAGCACAGCTGGAAAATGACTGCAAATGGGTGAGCAACTGATAGGTCAGGCACAGAAGGTTGCATGTAGTAAGTGGGGTGACAGCAGGCTGTTATCCTATCACTAGTGGGTTCCACAGCGATCCATCCTCAGCACAGTTCTCTTCAAAATCTTTATTAATGATTCAAATGAAGGACTTGAAGGAATGCTAAGTAAGTTTGCTGACAACACCAAATTGGGAGAAGGTGTCCTCAAGGTCAGAGAGGCCCTGCAGAGGGACTTCAGCAAATTAGAGGATGGGGCAATCACCAACCATATGAAGTTTAACAAAGGAAAGTGCCAAATTCTGCACCTGGGCTCTGGCAACCCTGGTTGTGTGTATAGACCAGGGAAGGCAAGGCTGGAGAGCAGCACGGAGGAAAGGGACCTGGGGGTCGTGGTTAGTGACAGGTTGAACATGCATCAGCAGTGCCCTGGCAGCCAGGAGGGCCAACTGTGTCCTGAGGGGCATCAGGCACAGCATCACCAGCCGGGCAAAGGAGGGGATTGTCCTGCTCTGCTCTGCACTGGGGTGGCCTCATCTTCAATTCTGTGCAGTTCTGGGTGCCACAATAAAAGGAAGATATTAACCCACTAGAGAGCTTCCAAAGGAAGGCAGTGAGGATGGTGAAGGGTCTGGAGGTGAACCTGTATGAGGAGTGGCTAAGGTTACTCGGTCTATTCAGCCTGGAGGAGATTGAGGGGAGGCCTCATTGCAGTATCCAGTATCTTCAAGACTGGAAGTGGAGGGGCAGGTACCAATCTCTTCACTTTCATGACCAGTGACATGACGCAAGGGAATGGCCTGATGCTGAGTCAGGGGAGGTATGCGGGTGTCTGGAGCTGTCTACCAGCTTGCTCACTTACCGGATCCACATACAGGGGTACAGCTTTGTATCCTTTGGTTCGGTGGGTCTGAACCTCAAGCAGAAGTGTGGCAATCCGTGGAAGAAAGGAGGACTCTCACACGGGTTGGAGCTGAGGTTTATTGCTCCCAGAGCGCCACATGCAGAGAGTGACTCCTGGGCTTTGGGTCTGAGCTTAAGTACAGGGGGTGTGGAAAGGGGCAGGAGGCAATCTAGAACCAATGCCAGGTAGGATGGGAGTGACCAGAACAAGAAGACAATTAGCACGACATACATAAAACAGGGAGGGGTAACAGACACCTTGCCAAATCACAGTGCAGCCCCACCAGAATCTTCCAGGCTTCTGGGCAGGATTACAGGGTGATTGACAAAACCCACCACCAGGGAAGGACCAAGGGTTTTGAACAGGGGGTAGGGTGGACCAAACCATATTACAGAAATTTGGTAACTTAAATTTCACACCGCAACAGGGAGGTTTAGATTGGATATCAGGAAAAGGCTTTTCACCCAAAAGGGTGATTGAGCTTTGGTGGCTCCATTAGGCTCATTCACACTGTAACTCTAACTATTCAAATTTTGGTGAGAAGCGAAATAGCACAAAATTTCCTGTTGTTTTCCACTAAAACTCAATATATATGCCTGAGACTGAGATTTTGTCAAGATCATTTGGATGCTACTCAAGCTTAAAGATCTTCCTGAGCCCCTTCTTAAAATATATTGCAGATACATTTTTTTGTTTTAAACATTGAAGAAGGCTTGTTTTAAAATTTTATACATTCAGGAAATATGACTCCTCAGTTGTTTGAGCTCCTTTTGACCTGCAGTACTGAGGTAAAGTTGTCTTATTCCAAATCCATCAGCTGCAACCTCTTCTCGAGATTGCTCCAATCAGATCCTTTGCACTAGTCAGCAAACTCCCACTGAATAAAGACAAGCTGCAAATATCTGCTTAGATAAAAGGGCTCCCAACATACATACAATTATTAATAGATTAATGCAATACCAAAGCCAAATAACTGTAGCAGGATAGTATTATGAGAACCTCTGTTTCCAAAAAGTCACTGTTTTTGGTTTTTTTTACTGTGTGAGTTTGGACAAAATAATATTTTTCTTGCATGTTGACTAGGAATTTCTCTATGAAACATCCTCCTGCAAGGATATCGCCTCTTATTGTAACAAAGAAAGAGTATGGGAGAAAAAAAGTAATTACTAATGCCATAGGAAAAAATTCATGATCTGACATTTAAATATATCTATTCTCGAAAAGGCAGCTGAAAAGAGAATGTTCATGTTATTACACTTGTGGTAAAGTGGTTTGCACTGGATTGTATTCAGCTCAGAAAAATTCCTTGTAGCGAAGTTTTTATATTTGGAATGAGATGTGAGCAATTCCAGACTGGGCCCCTTGGCCTGTGGGGCCTGTGGGCTCCTTGAGTCTGCAGGACCTGTAGGCCTTTGTGGCGCAGTGGAAATTCAAGTTGTGGTGCAGAAAAAAATTCACCTCTCTCTCTTAAGGTATTCCGGGTTCTAACGGGTGCTCACATGTAAATCTATAGCACTTATACGGTGGCCTCCTTAAGGTAGCGAATGTGTACATTCTTTGGGTGCCTTGTAATGTCAATAAAGTTGTAAGAGAATAAATATGGATGTACAAACAATAAACGTCAGTGCGACATGGATCACTGCATCAGTGTGTATGTCGTAGCTCAGTCCGACCTCTCAAAAGGGACCCCCAACTTTAATTCCTTTCTGAAAAACAATATAAATGGAATATTACATTTTCAGTAAGTTTATTCAGACATTACTAGAACCATCTTCTATCTCCAGAGAACTCTGAAACAAAGAAATCTGTCAGACTGAGATAAGCATCAACCTTTATATGGAACATAATCTCCTCTTGATAAATATAAAAGATACATCCAAAATTATATTTGTCTAGGATTTGCCCAGTATGACATGATCATAAAGTCCATTAAGAGACTCTCTAAGCCCTTTCAAAACACCATAGCGATAAAAAGCTTGGGTATGAAATAATTTAGGTTGCACACTGAACAAATATATTTAAGAATACTAAGCATAATTCTGGGGAATTGTAAAGAAGCAGTGCCAACAATGACAGCAATGGCAGCATGAGGGCATCACAAGCTCATAGATATATAGTCAGCTGTCCATAAATCCACTTGCAAGCCTATGTTCATGTACTCATATAAAAATAGCATCCCTTTATTGCATAATTCCTTTCAAAGAGGCCATTAGGGACACCATTTTTGAAAAAAAAAAAAAAAGTTACTGATCCATTCTTTTATTTCATTTTTTTCACAAAGAAAATCACAGATAGGCTGACCTATCAACATTTAAGAAACAGAGATCATATAAATTTTATACTAGTACCTTGTACTGTTTGCTATACCTGTAGGGCAAATTTGCTTTGTTTCAGAAAATGAATTTTCATCCACAAGGTCTTTCAGTCTTTAAACAATGGAAGGCTACTTTTTCTTATAAAACCTCAAAGTATTATCCGTATCAGCGATACCTGTTTCTTAGACAGAAATACCTTTAGTCTCGCACAGATTATTAAATATAAAAAAAAAATAAAGGCTTTTTTTTTTTTTTTCCTTTGGATATGAAAGAAGGTATTTTCAGTTTCTGTCTGAAACAGGAAAATAGAAATATTAATGTTGTGGTTTCAATTTGGTTTCCCGGCCAACACACCATTTCTGTCGTGGTTTCACATTTGCCAAATTTTAATTATCAACTGGGAGATAGGACTTTGGGAGAAAAGGCAAAACAGGCACAACTTAAAAGTAAAAACAGATATATTTTATTGATATACACTAAAGAAAAAGAGGGGGGAAAAAAATGAGACATTCTGAGACATTCAAACATCTTCCCCCCCCCCCCCCAAATGTTCACTTTCTCACTCACCACAGAGAGAAAACTATGATTTTCTGTCACTTGCCACCATTTAAACACGATCCTACATCACCTTGGGAGAGGAGCCTCTCTAGGGTTATGGAGAACACGTCACAAGAAAAGGTCTGGTGGCTTTCACAGATCTGCAACCACCCGGAATTTTTGCAGATTCTGTGCAGTCTCATCCATATAACACTTTTCCACGCTGTTTATGGGCTTCCACATGTTTGGGGTATCATTCTAAGAATGCTTTTCTAGTACAAAACAGGGATTCTCTTCCATCTCTAAATTCACTTCTATCTCAAAATAAATAGAAACCTCCTTGTTCTTTCCCAGGAGCCAGGGACATATTCTAATTAAAATTCTTAATTAAAACCCATGTATATCAAACACACAACCCTTTGGCTAGAACTTGCATTCCCCCAAGCAGCATTAGGATATTACAAAAACAGTCCATTTCCCCCATAATTCACATCTAGAGAAGTCTGGTCAGAAAAGTCCACTTCCTCCATCCCATCTTCCAATAGTCTTCCTCAGTTCTTTCACTGACTTTGTCTCAATGCTGTCTCTCTACATTTCAAATCGCTCTGTCTTCCATGGAGGAGGGAAAAGGGTTAAAGTCTTTGCCCAGAGTTTTTTCTCTTCAGCGGCTTCTCAGAGCTTCAAGGCCACAGGTGATGGTGGGAGGAGGAAGGGGGAGAGAGAGAGAGCGCATGCTCAGGAACGCTGAGGGACAAAACCTTTTCCACCCCTGGTCAGATCTAAAGTGACTCAAACTTGGATCAGCTCCCTGGAGCTCTGGAGAAAAGTTCTTAAAAGTCTCTCCTCCTTCGGACCAGCAGCTCTGGCAACCAAGGCCCAGAGCACGGCCACCGTGGTCCTGGCGCAGGGCCAGACTGCTGGTCTGCAGTCCTCCTCCTCCTCTCCCCATTGGAGGAGCCGGAAGGGGACAGAGGGGACACAGCCAGTCTCAATTGCTCTCCCACAGGCAGCCCCGAGGCCCGGCAGGCCTGGCCCCAGGGGGCCCAGCCCGAACCCCGACTCACAAGATGGTGTTACCTTCTCAATGACCGGAAAAGGAAAGGGAAGAGTCACCTGAAAACTTGTGATTTAAGACTTTGTTTCCAGAGATGTAAAAACATTCCCCTTCATCAGCCAACCTGTGAATCACAATCCATGCTAGAACTTCCCTTTAAAAAAAACTTTTCACATTCATGTTAAACCACCACAATTATCTAAATATAAGAGACTAAACCTAGCTGTCACAGTATCCAGTTTCTAGTAGTATCTGGTAATAGATTCTTGGAAAAGACAACAGGACTTTGAAGGCAGGAAAAGTATATGGACTTGTTTCTACAAATTGTCTCCCAGCTTCCAACTGTGGAATAAGTATTTTCTAATTTGGAAGCAAGATGTTTGTCTCTGACCACACAGATTTTCTTTCCACTGCTTAATAAATCCCTAAGGTTTATTGCCATCCAAGTGGCCAGTTATGCAGGTCTAATAACATTTTTTATGATTTTAAGGGCTAGTATTTTATGTTAAAGTAAAATAATAATAACCAAAGAAAAGCAACCAACCTAAAAATGTCTCAGGATGCCCTACTAGTAGGTTTGAGATGACCATGCTCTATTAGACTTAAGATTATTGTTGATTATGATTTTTTTTTTTAAGAAACACAATATTCTGTGCTGTGTATATCATTTTGTGCTTGGATAGAGAAAGCAGCCTTCCTATCTACTACCTTCATTTACCTCCTGTTCCTATTCCCATTCCCATATTTCTTTCCTGCTTTTGAGATTTCTCCAAAATCTGTCTTTCTGCAGTGGCTTCTTAGGTAATTTCCTGTTAATACCCTTGCTTTTTATACTGTCACACTGGTGAGGAAGTTCGGAGTGCGTAAGAAATCGGAAGGAGACACAGCTGGGACAGGTGACTCAAACTGACCAAAGGGATATCCAGACAATATGACATCATGCTCAGTATAAAAACTGTAAAAAGAAGAAGGAGGAATAGGGTGACATTTGGAGTGATGGTGTTTGTTTTTCAAAGTCAGTGTTATGCACAATGGGGCCCTGCTCTCCAGGAGATGGCTGAACACCTGCCTGCTCATGGGAAGCATTGAACCACTTACTTGTTTTGTTTTGCTTGTGTGGTTTTATTTTTTTATTATTTATTTATTTATTAAAATTTCTTAATCTCAACCCATGAGTTTTCTAGACTGCAGACTTCTGATTTGCATGACAATCCCACTGTTGGGTAAGTGAGAAAATTCTTGTGTGGGCCTTCAATTAATGGCTGAGATTAAACAACGACAGCATCAGAAATAAAACAGGCAAAATATATTTTTCCCCTAATAAAAGGATTGTCTAGGAATACAGGAAAACTGCTTAAATTTTTCCTCTTGCTTTCACTGGAAGTCAGGGTGCATAGCATGAACTTCTAAGTTCTCTGGAATTTCCATCTTAATGACTGGAAAATGAGCTGACCAGTCACTGCAGTTTCTTGTATATCTGAGGACAAATGAAACAAAGTTTCTCTGGTCTGGTGCTCTGATTTTTTTTTTTATCATAATTTCATGGTTTGGGGGTATTACATTCCTTTTTTTCAGACTTCATATTCAGACTTCCACTTAATAATATCCTTTACATGAAACACTGCATTCATTTTAGGGAGCTGTTACTATATTAGAAAAAATAATTGTAGAGAAGCTTAATAATATTAAAGTTTATTTGTCTTTCTGCAACACTCTATTAAATAGGAAAATGCAATTTCAACTACAAGACCAAGGCAACAAAGCATCTCTGAAAGTTCAAGCTAAATCCCAAAACATTGCATGAAACTTTGGAGGAGGGAACTTTATGTTGCAACAATGTTATTTATCACCTCCTAAGTTAAAAAAATCGAGGTTTTAAAAATTCTATTAGTGGAAAGAATTTCCTGACAAGAAAGAAATCCTCCTAAAAATCAAAGCTAGACAATCAGTTTAGCCAAATAACTGCAATATTATGATTCTAACATCACTAACTACCAATGACACAGTAGCTTAAAAGAGAACTTACACAGAAAGAAAAGTCATCATGTCACTTAGCAGGAACCTATGCTTGATGGGCAATAGTCTCAAAATGCAGATTTTAGTATGCTCCAGGAGTATGTTTAACTATGTTCCAGGAGATTTTCCCCCTTAGGCTCTGCTAAGGAATTAAGATATTATCAGTAATTATGAAAGAGTATTGCATGTCTGTATATTCCAGATAGTGGATCCAAAATGGTTTTTACTCCTAGTATTTCATATCTTATAAAGACATACTTTTTTTTTAACCTAAAACTGAACAAATACATAAATCACTAATTCAAGACTCAAAAAGTGAGCCTTCTTTTTAAAGAAACAGGTAAGTCTTGGGGAATGGATGCTAAATACTGTAGGGACATAGTAAAGAGTCAACAGAATGAAATAGGGAATTTATTTTTCTTACATGAAAGCACTTTTTTACACTATGTCTTTCATTTTTTAAATTATTTTCTGATTTCAAACATACTTTGACAACATCTGGGGGTTTTTATCATATTTTACTGTTGATTAAGGTGTTCTAGTATTATGGTTTTATATTTGAAATTTAACTGTGAGTCAAAGTATGGGCTTGGCTCTTAACATGGTAAATGTACATTCATAAAAATGGTACAGTTAACAGACATGCAATTGGGAATTCAAAAATGAGTATTTGAAGATAAAATTGAAAAGAACATGAAGTAGAATGGCATTGAATTAGTTGATAAATTAATAATAATAATAGTGAGTTTTAAACATTGCCATTCTTTAACAAACATAAGCACATATTCACACACACATAGACAGGCATACACAAATAAAGTCAATTTACTAAGATTACATAGGCAATTCTACTTCATTTTCTTTTTTTTGCAAAACAAATTTAAAAGGAATTGTATGGATGCAACGGTGCAGTACTTTTCTCGGGGCTTTCGCCCTCTTTCCCTGGCTAGCTCTGGCAGTGGCGTCGCAAAAAGGTACGGTCCTGTATTCTGGAATACAGTTCCAATCCTGTAGGTTCTTGCCTCAGCACAAGCGTGAACAATGCGAGAAATAAAGGGAAGGAACTCCAGTGGGGGACTTCAACTGAGTTTTATTAAATTCTCCTTTCACCCAGGAATCAGCCCGCCAAAGCCGACCAAACTCGCATGTTTTTACCTTAAATATGGGGGCGAGGGATTGGGGAGGATACAATTTGGAACCAATCCAGAATGGGAAGGGAGTGACTCTGTACATAAATGACAACTTATAGGACAAATCAAGGGACAAAGGGGAAAGGGGGACTTGGACCCCACCAACCACTCGACATCCTCACCAGAACATTCTAGAGATCAGGGTGAGGCTTTGAAGTGACAGGCAGGACTCAGGTGTCACATAAACAATGACTGATTAATAACAATAACTGGGGTAAACCATAATGGAGTAAAACATGGGGTACATGGAACAAACCATTATAAAACAAAGAACAAAAGCATGCAGAAACTTGGTAAAGTCCAAAATGCACCACAACATATGGACATGTTTATTTGAAAGTGAAGCCTTCTATATCTCTTAGGATAAACATATAGTTGTGACAGGAACCATGCAGAGAGTGAAATATATTTTGTGGAAAGCCCTAATTGAAAGGAACATCTCTCACTGGTTGGACTAGAATTGTAAAATCATGTTAGGGAGTATTTCTGCCAAGGTACTTAGGAGAGGTGTGTAATCATCCATCCATGTCTCCCTTCGAAAGCTCAGCTGGTAGAGCAGATGGTAGAAGTATGGCCTGCAGGAATCCCTAAGTTTCTGGTTCAGTTCCAGGTTGAAGGAGATCCTTGCTTTTCATCCAAAGCAACCAGGACTAGCTTGAGAAGCAGGCTCATGGGAATCTCATGAGGTTTAACGAGACTGAGTGCAATGTGCTGCAACTGGGTCATGGCAATTCACTATATCAACACAGGCTGTGCATACTGAGGGCAGCCCTGCCCAGAAGGGCTTGGGGATGCTGGTGGGTGAGAGGCTGGATATGACCCAGTCATGGGCACTCCCAGCCCAGAGAGACAAACGTGTCCTGGGCTGCCTCTAAAGCAGCGTGGGCAGCAGGGCCAGGGAGGGAATTCTGCCCCTCTGCTCTACCCTGGTGAGACCCCACCTGCAGTGCTGCATCCAGCTCTGGGGTCTCCAGCAAAGGAAGGAGTTTTATCTTTTGGAGAGAGTCCAGAGGAGACCACTGAGATTATTAGATGTATGGAGCAGCTGTCCTACGAAGACAGGCTGAGAGAGTTGGAGTCGTTCAGCCTGGGGAAGAGATGGCTCAGGGGCAAGGTAATTGCAGCCTTCCAGTACCCAAAAGGAGCCTACAAGATAATTAGAAAGACTCTTTGCAAAGGCATATAGTGATAGGACAAGGGGAAATGGCTTCAAACTGAAAGAGCGTAGGTTTGGATTAGATACTAGGAAAAAATTCATTATTGTGAGGATGGTGAGGCACTGCAACAGCTTGCCCAGAGAAGTTGTGGCTGCCCCATCCATTTGAATGATCAAGACCAGGCTGGATGGAGCTTGGAGCAACCTAGTCTAATGGAAGGCATACTAGCCCATGGAAGGTGGGTTGGAATGAGAGGATCTTGAAGATCCCTTCCAACTCAAGCCATTCTACTAGACTGTGATCCTATGATATTTGCTCTATATCCTTTTAATATTCCTCTAGGGCAAATATAGTGTTTTGATGGTTCTAAATTGTCTCAGTGTAGCAGCATTTGAGCCTGTGTAGAGTAGCAGGAGTGGATGCTAATCTTAAGGATTCATCAGACTCTACAGGCTCTCGCTGATGTTGCCAATGCAAGTTCCTAGCAAGTTACAGAATTATGTCTGTAACTTCCCAGTCTGTAACTAACTCCTTCCCAGTCTATGACTTCGGCACCTGTAATCTCCACATTATTGCTTGAAACATAATTAGTTTGTACAGAGTTGTATACATTATTGCAGCAATGGTTCTAAGCACAAAAGTCTTCCACAAATCTTATGGAGCATGTTTTAGATGCATGCTACAATGCCTTTTATTCAGATCCCTCTCACTCTGACAATGTAATCAAAGTCCATTTAACTTTTAAACTCTGTTCTCTTTGGAATAATTTCTAGAGGCTTGCTCATCTGTTTTGGTGTCAACCACAATGTCTACAGAGAAATTTCCTTAATTTACTCTTTAATTTATATACAGAAAATTCTATTACATTGAAACCAGGATCTAAGTACCTGAATACTAAGCAGGAATAAGAACTTCTTATACTAAAATAAGTTGGGTTGAAATCAAGCAGGGGAAAATAATTATAGGGCAGAAGATTCTGTCACATCTGCTAGGTTGTAAAAGACTACTAAGTACTGTACAGAAAATTGTCACTGTTTTTTAATCCAGTCTTCTATTTAAATTTTTGAAATATCAAGATCATAATCCCCAAAGGCATTAAACAGATATAAAGCTTATTGCAATTCAAAATGTGCAACACTGAAACTTCTGGATGAGATGCCCTTGTAGGATTTCCCAACTTTTATCTCCTAGTGGTCAGATTCTACTTCTTTAATTTTACAGGGCACAACAAAGAGCAAAATGCAGCATAGCTGTAGATATCACAACAGTTTGCAAAAAGATATTAAAATATTTTTTTGCTTCATTGGAACTGTTATGAATGTTTTGCAAGCTTGAAAGTTATTAAAAAAAGAGTTATTGCAATCTGAAACGTTTGAAGCAGGCTTTTCAGTTGAATCTTCTGAAGTTTAATGTGAAATAGACATTTGTCTCAAGACAAAATTACAGTAAATGCTATTTCATTTTTAATATACATATCACAATTCACATTCAAGTACCATTTAATAGTTTAGTAAATTGGCAAATTGAAAAGAGATAAGCCATAAATAGAAACATAATTTCTGAAAGTAATGAAATGTCATTTTGGATGAGGAAGTTAGTAGTCAAATGTAAAACCTGTGCTTTAAGCCAGCTACCTTTCTTGAAGAGAAATATTTAAAATTACAAGTTTCTATTAATATAAATATAACAACTGTTCTTTTTTTCTTTTATTATATAAATATAATAACTGTTCTTTGCTTTTTAAATTTGTCAAGTTTAGAAATTTCATTTCACCATTACATTCAAATAGTAGACCTGTTAAAAATATTTTTAGTGTTAGTAAAGCTAAGTGTTGTTTGAAAGTTTTGAAATATGTAAATATCTCTTCAATTCTTTACTGCTGCAGCAGTAGAACCTGCTTTGGTGAACCAAGTGGTCTGAACACAAAAAAAATTACAATAGCATCAGTTCCAACTTACTAGATATTGCCTTCTTAGTTACTGGCATTAAAGAAGTACTCTCTGCAGGTCTATTTTCAGATATGCTGCTCCTAATAGAGAGAGTAATTTCAACCTATGGAGAAAATGACTGATAGATGGCATTGTTTCTTTCTCTTATAAACAGTCAGAATGGAGCTGAAGTCTAAAAGACCTTTTATCAGTAATAGAATGAGTGTGAAAAGGAGCCTGCACTGCTTCTAGCAACTCTGAAGGCATTTAACACATGCTCCACAAGGTTGTTTTCATCACTTAAATATGCAGCTTTCTAGGGAAAATAAAAAAAAGTTATCAACACAAATGAACTACACCACAAAGAAGAAAGCAATGTATTGTTAATTACAAGAAAGGTCAGTGTGGGTTTCCAGTCATACGGTCTTTCATTAACAAATCAAGTTGGTTTTGGTGTTTTTTTGGTGGTTTTTTTTGTTGTTGTTGTTGTTTGTTTGTTTGGGGGTTTTGATTGTTTGTTTGTTTTGTATGTTTGTTGTTTTTTGATGTTGTTTTTCAAGGAGAGAGGAAAAATAGATTCAGCATTCTTTTCAGTTAGATATAAGAAATAAGTTTTCACGCTTAGCAACACCAGTGAAGCCCTGGACTGTCTATCAGTGTGTTAGGAGTAAACATTGAGCCTTTTCTACTACATTTGATACTCATGTATAAGGAAGTGTCCTTGGAGTTTAATGTTAATTTCCAGATTACTCTAGGAGGATTCTTCAGCAGACTGTTCTAATGGTGCTATTGAACTTTAAAATCTTTAGCATGTACCCATTAAGTATTCTGCAAATGCTTCCCACACCTGATGTGCTCTTATAAGGTGCCAGGACTTAGCAATTGACCTGCGATCGATGAAGTGAGAAAAGCAAAAGCAGTCTGTAGAGTACCAGTGTCCAAACCCTTGCTCTGAGTCTGACTGACTTCTATGAGCCATATTGAAGTTTTATATCTAGCCCAAGAAAAAGGGTTTTGCTTTGCCTCTATCACTAACTTGACAAAGTCCTTCACATTAAAAGGGTGAAACCTGGCTTTTAAAATCCATTTGCTACAAGCAATTTCTACTCAAAAGGGTGTGAGGTTTTTTCCTTATCTCCCTCCTTTCCCTTCCCTCCTCTCCCCCCACAGTGTGAGCTTCTTCAGGGAATTTTAGTGATAGAAGGTTGGTATGCGATGTGTGCTTCTTGAAGTAATATTAAGGGTATGGAATCATCTTGATTTTTACACCTCGTCAGGCATAGTAAAATAATCCTGCTTTTTCAGGAATTGCAGGAACTTCAGCATTTTAAGTGTTTGGCTGGTTTTAGTTGTTCACCTATATTGATGTGTTCTCATGGGACAAGATCAGTATAAACTAATTTTCAACTGAAATCATTGACATTTGCTATGTATATTGAGTATGAATGTGTTTGTTCATATTTCCAAGAGCTGTTATACAGTCTAGCTAACTACTGATTTTAGTCCTTCAATGTGGAAAAAAATTATATATGTTAGCAGCAAACATCCTTAATCACTACTTCTCTTAAATGTGTTTGATTTCTGTCTTAGATACTGCAGTGGGTTTTTTTGGTTATCATATTCATTTCAGTAAATACAGATGAGCTCAGTTTATGAAAGACACTTACATATAACTTTATCACTAATTTCCTGGAAATATGCTTGTATTTCTATAAATAACTGTACTGAACCATCAACTTCAAACATCTAAACATCTACATGTTTTATACCTTGTATTTTGATCACACTTATTTTCAGACTTGTATAGTTACTGTGAATTCCTGGGGGCAATCTGCCTCATGAAATTTGGTGTTGAATTTTTATATTTAAAAAATCATCTGACCTGAGAGATACTTTGGGGTAGTCCTCAGCCATAGGAGATAACTTCATAAATATTTTCCATCACCTATTTTCCCTGTGAAAGGAGGATAAGAAATTAAGTTTTGCTTGGAGGAACCGAGAAATAATTACACAGGTTCAAAGACATACTGTTTCCAACTCTGAATTTATGGCATGGTACCAGTTAAGCTTTAAGGAAGCTATGCAGTGTTTCTGCTGACTGAAGACTATCATGTCAGGAAGAACTCGGAGAGAGCTATTCATGCCCACATGTTGCAGGAGTGAAGACAGGGTGAGCAATTCCAGACTGGGCCCTAAGGCCTGTGGGCCCCTTGGGCAGACAGGGCCTGTTGGCCTCTGTGACACAGGAAAAATTCCCAGTTGTGGCGCAGTAAAACTTCCCTTCTGACATTAAGGTGTTCCGGGCAATAATGAGGTTTGATATGCAGAATTGTAGCTCTGATACTTTAACCACCTTAAGACCAAGACTGTTTACATACTTTATGTGACCTGTAATGTCAACTAAGTTGTGAATGTATAAAAGTCACTGCTGTAAACAATAAAGGAGAGAGCGACATGATAACCACATTGGTTCAGACGTGTCGTCTGCTCTGTCCAGCCTCCTATTAATTAGGAACCCCTTTGTTACACCCACACTGTTGGCTATAAGATGTCATAGCTCTGATTCAAATTTCCACACTATCTGATACACAATACAAATCTATAGTGTGCACAAACTCTGTATAAATCCCACTTACTTCTGTCACTTCTGTGTGTCTCAGAGATCCACTGGCATGTGACAAATGGTGATAAAGTCAGACTGTATGTGCAACAGTCAGATGCCATCTGTCATGCTGTTTAGTCCACACTAATGAGGATTTGGTTTGTTCTGTTTCTTCTGAATGATGCAAACATCACCTCTCTGTCATATTACAGAAGCCAGGTAGGTTTTACCAAAGCCTAAGCCTGAGCTTGCTCTAAGGGCAGCTGTAACTTACCTATCACATTGGCCATTTAAACAGCACTTCTGAAAAATGGCTCTAGTATTTTAAAAGTTTAATAAATCATGTGAAAGAAGCAAGGAGCTCTTATCAGCTACCTAGTCTGTTCCTTGGTTCCCAACTTAGGATCAAATATGATTAATAGCATAGGTTTTTACTTATTCAATAAAGGTCTGAGGTTAGAGGGAGGATCCTGATAGGAGTATTCCAGAAAGTGCTTTCTTCATGTATATCAAAGAGTCTAAGTTAATCCAGGAAATCCAATGTCAGCTCAGGTTTATTAATGAAACCATGACTGATACATTTATATTATGTGTAAACACTTTTCCTCTTAATTCTATATTTTTTCTTTTTGTTCTCTTATATTGAAAACAATATTTTGTTCCATTTTTAATATAATAAACATGCAAATTGATTTCTTTTTCCCTTTCTCTTTTTTAAGCCCATATTAATGGTTTTATAATTGAACATCTTGAAATTGAATCTACAAAGAAGAAATATTTTTTTAAAATAATTCAGATTTTAATTTGCTATACTATTTCCATTGATTTCAGTATACCTCATTCTGTCTGAAACTAAATTCTCAATTCAGATTGACAGTGTGTTTATTTTCAACATAAGACCATACTTTACATGATAGGAAATCAAAGAGATTATGACTGTGATATTGATTGAGTGTAAGCCTGTTATTTCATTTAAAAAAACCCCAAAACATACCTATAAAAATCAGGCTACAGCACCCAAAAGTTTTATGAATTTTGACCTTTTTTAACACTGAGAATTCCCCTATGTACTTAAAAGAAATCAAACTTACACATTCAGAGGGAAAAAAAAGGAAAAAGGTATGTAAGAAGAGTAAACAGTCTTTAAAACAAAACAATTCGTTTCTAACTGTCTCTAGTGTCACTTCATCAGCAGGATCTGCTAATTGCCTCTGTACTAAAAGAATGAAATAAAATAATCCTGTAATGGTGTTCTGGGTTGACCTGCCTCCTATCCCATATATACATCCCATATCTTGGATACATTGTTGTGTCTGGCAGCTGCCCCTCCCTCTCTGGGGGGGGGTGGCAGCTTTTTGCTTTCGCTTTTGCCGTGGCTGTCGGCTTTTGCTGCTTCGGCTTTTTGCTAGCTTGGCTGCCTTTGCTTCGCTGCTGTTGCTTTCTGTTGCTTTCTTTCCCTTTCTCTCTTTTTTTTCCCCTCTCTCTCTCCAGCTGCCCCTGCTTTTTTTTTTCCGCTGCTTCTGTTTTTTTGTTGTTTTTTTTTTCCTTCCTTCCTTCCTTCCTTCTCCCCCCACCCCAAGGTTTGAACCGGCTCCGGACCTGACCTGACCTGAGAAGTTGGAGAAGTCCCGGGCCTGCAAGAGAAGCGTGCACCCTCCTCATACCAGTAACGCCCTTTTTTCCCACTATTCAGTGTTGGGGAGTGTTTTTCTGTCAATAAACCGGTTTTTCCACTTTTCCTCCAAGGTATTTTTCCTTCCCGAACCCAGGGCTGGGGGGGAAGGGGTGGTGGAGGTTTTGGTTTAGGGGACTCCTTTTGGAGGTTCTTCTCTAATTTATTCCAAACCAGGACAAAAGGCAAACATGTAAAATCTCCCTTAATCACATATATAAATAATAAATCTGACTACAAATCCAGCAATAAAAATGAATCTTTTGCTTGTTGCCAGCATACCTTTAATTTAACACTCATTTGTTCCCCAAATATACCTCTCAACCCATATCTAATATTTTGTCATGGGAATAATTACCCATAATGGGTATCCAAGGGATATAATTGTCTGCTGCTGTGAATTAGGAGTGCCACAGGTGGTATTAATCACTTGGAATGTATTGGAGTAGAACAGCAGCCAGAGACGGAGCCTGGTTAAACTTGATTTGTGGAACCATTGTTTCTGGACACTTCATACATAAATTGAGCACATGGTAGTAATAATGCACACTCAAGTAGTTATAGCAAAACAAAGGGATATTAAAAAAAAAAAAACAAAAAAAACAAAAACAAAAAAAAAAAAAAAAAAACACGGGGAAAGCTTTTCCTTAGCAAAGGTTACGGCTACTGATCATAGTAGCTTGAAATTTACTTGCTTAGCAATGCCTTACCAAACAAGAACTTTCAGTGTATTCCTTCCCATTTTAATACATTGTTAGAAAAGGCTCTGTTGGGGGCTGGACTAGGTATTGAATAACAGCCTGCAGATCTATAAGAACTTCAAGAGGGAATTTATTAATCTTAAAAGTATTGTAATTGTAGGATAAGATATAGCACAAACTGTTAGATATATACCTTTGTATAAATGCAATTAAGTCAAAATATCCAGTAATAGATAAGGAAATTTAGAGCTCAGGTTTTAAGTGATCACTATTTACTTATTATCTTCATCCAAGCTGCTTTGGAAATCATTTACCATGGTGAAATATCTTTGAAATTTCATATATTTTATAGAGATTTCCTTGGTTTTAAAGCCTGAAGGGCTTTTAAATCATGTGATCTGAACTCCAGTATGACACAGATTATTTCACTTCATTTACATTTTTTTTTTAGTGAATAAAAGATCTGCATTTCAGTCTTCAGAAACTAGTTGTATGCCATATGAAGGAAATAAGAGAGACAGGAATTGGAATTCAGAATAATTTTGAAAAATTATATAAAAAATGAAAAATTTAAAAATGAGTATTCAATTAAGTCAACTATGCATTTTCTATTTTGATGAGAATAGATAACTACAAGTTGAGATATAAATAAACCGATTAGATAACAAATACATATAAATTACCTGGAAGCAAAAGATAATTACAAAACTGGTCTAAAATCTATACTAGTACTGTCATTCATAGAAAAACTATGTGGGAAACCACATGGGATAAGTAAAAAAGAACGTCTTTATACACTGCATTTATGGTTTAATTTGGAGAACTACACTTGCTTTTGAAGACTTTGAAAGAATCCTGCACTTGTAGCTCTGTATCTTGGTATTGTCATTGCTCAACAGGTCACACACTTTCTACTGACTCTGCAAGGTCCCAGGACAAAGACTGTTAGTCCTGCTTTGCATGGATATGTCTAGGCCAGCCTGGCCCAGTCCTTTGTGTTCATCTGATTGACAAAAAAAGCACTTCTCTAACAATGAGACTGTTGCCTGAGTGGTTTTACCTTGAGCACAGCTGTATTGTGTGATGGAATGTCTTTCAATTTTACTTTTTGTTTTTTTTTTTTTTTACCAGTACCTAGTGTTAACATGTAGTTGTCCGGTGTGGAATCAGCTATGAATGTCCCTATATTAAAACTCCAGTATAGAAAGGTAAAGCATTAGGATGGCAAACAAGGTATTTTTTGAATTCTAAATCTTATTTTAACAAAAAAATCCACAGCATATGTATGAAGCTAAGAAGTTATTTTAGTCCTGATATTTAAATAATCTAATGAAGAAAACTCATGTTAATAACCAAGTTAAAACTGTTGCACAACAGCTTCATTCCAGTGTTCTTTTGATTTCTAAGGATGGCAGGTCTGGTATTTGTTGAGAAGGTTTGTACATTCAGAAACTTTTGCGGATCATCATATAATGAAAGCAGCATTCATACCATGTGTTCAGTTACATATAAAAAAAGTCTCTGATAATCAAGCAATGGAATCCTCTATTACACCAGATTCTGGTCAAAAAAAAAAAAAATCATGGAAGTAATTAATTCACAACATATGGAAGGCAGCAGACTAAATTCAGCTTTTTGAAAGTAAGCAAGTCCATACTGTAAATTAATCCTCCACAGAGATGGGATGTGTGGTCAGATGTACCTGGCCTTCCTTTATTTAGCACTAACAAATTATTTTTCTATTTTTAAATAGATAACTACTGAGATTTCTTTTATTTCTTTTCTGTATTTCAGTGTTTTTCCAAGACAACAAACTCTCAAGGAATTAATTAAATTAATTTAGATTTTTTTTTTTCTTCTTATGTTAGATAATGCATTTTTTTGTACTGGGGAAAAAAAGGAAAAATCATTGTACTAACCCACTCTTCCTGGGTCTGAGAGATTGTCCCCGTACATTATAATACCTTTGGTCCCCAATCATATATGTTGTAATTATGACAAATTATGAAAAAGCTAAGGGCAATGAACACAGCCCTGTGAGCAGGGATAAAAAGAACATTTATAAATTAATATTCACCAAGGGTAGAAGAAGTCCACTAGTATCAAATCTGTGCAGTCCCTCCCCATCTGGAAACAGGGGGTTTAAAATATATAGCCTGATTTTTTGCTGGAAGCCTTATTTCTGATTCTTCTTTGATAGCTACAAATCAGTTATTTTATCAAAGATAAACATCTGCCTAAACAGCCTATGGCTCCCTGGGCCTTTTCTGCATTGTAATTGAAATATAGCTACTGCTTTTAGTCCTCTGAGGCTTTAAAAAAGTCTCCAGTTTCCTTCTGAGTTATTAAAAAAAAAATTAGTGGTTTGGAGATAATTCAACTATTCAGTTCATCATAAGAAATTTGTAGCTCAGACGGTAAAACCAATTGTGTTACTATCACAGTAATTTGCTACTTCCCTTAAGAGTGTTGGGCATGACTTGTCTGGATCTGCCAATTTCTCCGTCTATGCTTAGTTAATTTTAGCAAGATGCTGTTTCATATGTTCTGGTAGTACAGATGGTGAAATTTTTATTTCATTTAAGAGGACAAAATTTTGTTTCTTATTTTATTTCTACTAATTTTTTTTTCTTTCAGACAAGAGAGCTGAAACAGATGAAAGGAAATTTTCATGTAAGTTTATATCCTGGTAGAGGTTCTACACACAAAAATATAGATACCAGTTGTCACAGCAAAAAGTTTTTTATTTCTAGGAAAACTGGAGGAAGTGTTTCAGTGTTAGTTTGGGGTTTGGGGTTTTTTTGGACTTTTTTTTTTTTTTTTTGGTTGGTTGGTTGGTTTTGGGGATTTTGTTTTGGTGGGTTTTTTGGGTTCTTGGTTTTTGGTTTTTTTTGTTGTGTTTTTTTTTCTTTTTGGTTCATTGGATGGTTTGGGGTTTGTTTGGGTTTTTATGTTTTTTGTTGTTTTGGAGGGGTTTTGTTTGATGCTTCTATAAGATGATGTATCTATTATTACCACAAGTCATTGGTATATAATAAAAAGGAAGATAAGGTTGTATGAACCAATTTACAGTTTTGGAGTCATCTGGTAGTTATGTCTAATGACATTGAAAACAAACACAAGGAAAATTAATTTCAGCAGCATTTTGATATTTGGATTAAATATCCTACTGAATAAAAAATACAACAATCTGGCCAATTAAAATCTTGAGGTTTTCTTTGTTTATATTCCACCTTCCCTTGTAATAATGTAAGATTAAGCCTGATATAAAATTTGATCATCTCGATCTGCCACTGACACACATTAAAAATCAACTTGTACAAGCTTCTCCTCACCTCCTCCTGCAGTGCTTAACTTACTGACCTCCTAGCCTGTGCAAACGTCCCTTAGGCAATGCCACCACCTCTGCCTGCCTAAGGCTCATAGAACGGCACCAAGCACTCCATGCTCTGTGCTGGATAGCTGTGTCCTCCTTGCAGAATTTAATGGGAGTTCAAGAGGTGTTTGATGTGCTGGGGTAGCTGCTTCTGCTGCTGCTGGGATCGATGCCCTGTGGGACATCACTGCCAGCATTGAACCGCCTCACATTCAAGAGAGTTGTTGGAAAACTTCCACCTCAACTGCTGCACAAATTGCTGCTTCTCTTTGCTGTGCTCCCAGCTGGCTATGCTTTCCCTGGTGCCAGCTGAAGAGGTACTTGACTATTCCCAACTCTAAATTAAGGATTTTAATATGGCTGAAGAAAGCAGATGTAAGCACCTTTTCAGTAGGATTAGCTCCCAGGGGCTGTTAGAAACTGCTATAGCTTCTAGGAATAAACATGTCTCTTAGCTACCTGTGTAAGCAGCAGCATCCTTTGGGAAGGAGAACCCAAAAATCACTTCATGAATTTCTGTATCCCTTAGCTGCTTCAATTTGCACTGGCCTTCCCTGGAGTGTCCTAGTCAACCCACTGAGTCCATCTCCATTTTGGAATCTTCTATCTTTATGTCTGTCTGATGCTGTTGAAGAATGGGGTACGCATGTCAGTGAACATTGAGACAAGATAGGTGCCTACTGTGTCTGCTCTTTGCTTCCACTTGTCACTTACTTCAGCATCGAGGTGCAGTTTGTGCCAATACTTGTATTATTAGTACCAATGTAGTCAATGTAGTTGAAAAACAGATTAATGCTAATGGAATCAAAGCATCCAAAACCATTCTGACAACAATTCGGACATATATGGGAAACACACATGCAGGATCTGAGACCACCAAGGAGAGGTTTATAAAACCTGTTTGTAGTGTGGTGACACCTTTTTCTTTTAATTTATAGTGAAGGTTTGTCCTGGTTTGGAATAAATTAGAGAAGAACCTCCAAAAGGAGTCCCCTAAACCAAAACCTCCACCACCCCTTCCCCCCCAGCCCTGGGTTCGGGAAGGAAAATACCTTGGAGAAAAAGTGGAAAAACTGGTTTATTGACAAAGAAAAAGAACACTCCCCAACACTGAAAGTGGGAAAGGGCGTTACTGTTATGAGGAGGGTGCGGCAAGGCGTCTCTTGCAGACCCCAGGACTTCTCCAACTTCTCAGGTCAGGTCCAGAGCCGTTTCAAACCTTGGGGGGGGAGGGGTGGGGGGAGAAGGAAGGAAGGAAAAAAAAAACCAAAAAACAGAAGCAGCAGAAAAAAAACAGCGGCAGGGGGCAGCAGGAGAGCGAGAGAGAAAAAAAGAAAAGAAAAGAAAAGAAAAGAAAAGAAAGAAAAGAAAAGAAAAGAAAAGAAAAGAAAAGAAAAGAAAAGAAAAGAAAAAGAAAAGAAAAGAAGAGAAGAGAAGAGAAGAGAAGAGAAGAAGAAGAGAAGAGAAGAGAAGAGAAGAGAAGAGAAGAGAAGAGAAGAGAAGAGAAGAGAAGAGAAGAGAAGAGAAGAGAAGAGAAGAGACACCAAGCCAATAAGCAGAAGCAAGCAGCAGAGAGCAGAAAGCCAGCGCCAGCCGCTAGCCACAGCAAAGCAAAAAAGAAGCCAGCCAGCAGGCCCCGCCCCGCCAGAGGGGCAGCTGCCAGACACAACAATGTATCCAAGATATGGGATATATGGGATATATGGGATCGGAGGCAGGTCAACCCAGAACATTCCACCCCTTATCCCATATATCCATCCAATTAAAACTTTCATCTGACTTACTCAGACCTTTAGCACTTACACATTTCCGTCCGTCTTACTTGCTCAGACCTTCGACACTTACACATTTCCTTCTGTTTCATGTCTAAATGATCTAACACGCAGACAATGGTAGTAACATTCACCACATATCAATCTTACCCCATATTCAGATCTCCCTGAGGTACACATCGCATTGTTCCATCTTTCTGCATTATCCACCATGTACAACCCGGTCCTTGAGCAGAGACAACTCCACGGATGGGTTTGCCTGTACTCGAGTCAGGGTTGATCCATATTGTCTTTCCCAACAAACCTCTAACATGGGCCACTGGGACTTTATCTCCATCTACTATATTAAGGTGCTGGGACTGAGCATGACCCGCTCGGTTGGTGGAACCTCGGGTGTTAACTAACCAGGTGGCTTTTGCTAAATGCTGCTCCCAGTTTTTTAAGGACCCTCCACCCAATGCTTTCAGGGTGGTTTTTAACAGCCCATTGTACCTCTCCACTTTGTCCGCGGCTGGTGCATGGTAGGGGATATGATATATCCATTCATTACCATGTTCCCTAGCCCAGGTTTTAATAAGATTATTTTTAAAATGAGTCCCATTATCTGACTCAATTCTCTCAGGAGTGCCGTGCCTCCAAAGGACCTGCTTTTCAAGGCCCAGGATGGTGTTGCGGGCTGTAGCATGAGACACAGGGTAGGTTTCCAACCATCCCGTGGTGGCTTCTACCATGGTCAGCACGTGGCGATTGCCTTGGCGGGTTTGAGGCAGTGTGATGTAATCAATCTGCCAGGCCTCCCCATACTTGTACTTAGACCACTGCCCTCCATACCAGAGAGGCTTCATCCACTTGGCTTGCTTAATGGCAGCGCACGTCTCACAGTCACTGATAACTTGAGAAATGCTGTCCATGGTTAAATCCACCCCTCGGTCTCGTGCCCACTTATAGGTGGCATCTCTACCTTGGTGACCTGAGGCATCACGGGCCCATCGTGCTAGAAATAACTCTCCCTTGTGCTCCCAGTCAAGATCTATCTTCAACTCCCCTATCTTTGCAGCTTGATCTACCTGCTGATTATTTTGCTGCTCCTCATTAGCTCTACTCTTGGGGACATGGGCATCTACTGTTGCTGTTTCTTTTCTGCAATGGCGGTGGCCTGGTTTTAGGAACGACAGCACGGCGTACACATTTTCCCATGTCGCCGGGCTTAGTAACACGCTTACGCCAGTTTGGTGGACGGTTACAAGCGTTTATTATCTCAAACATGCAGTTTAAATACTCTGGGGTTCTTCACTACGTCAGAGGGGTCTTGCCACACTTCCTGAGTTAGTAGGGAGAATGGAAAAGTACTGGCACGTGTTAGTAGGCTACATTCTTGTGGTGATAGCTTATCTTTGGGGGGTTGGAGTGTTCTCTGCTCTTCCCGTTACAACCGAGATCTTCCGAGCGCCTGTCCCTATCCAACCACATCTCCCCCCCCTCTTTTACAAAAGAACGAGGTAGTTTTATATATATATATATATATAGGCACTAAATGAGGTAGAAGGTTAGGATTTAATAAGGGAAAAAGGAGTTTGGAAACCTGAGTAAGTTTTTGCCAGGCAAGTTTGGAAAATCTTGTGACTGGCAATGTTCCCTGATTAATTCACAGCATTTCATGTTGGCCTATGAACAGAATGTTAGTCCGTTCTAGGCGAGCTTTGACAAATGAGACTATCTTGTTCAGCAGGCATGGTCCGAAGGTAGCAGCTAAAAGTAGCATTGCCAATGGGCCTACCAAAGTAGAAATTAAAGTGGTTAACCATGGGGATTGGTTAAACCAGGATTCGAACCAGCCTTGCTGAGCTTCCCTATCTTTCTGTCTCTGAGCCAGTCTGTTTCGGAGTTCTGCCATGGAGTCTCTGACGACTCCGGTGTGGTCCGCGTAGAAGCAGCATTCCTCTTCCAAGGCGGCACACAGGCCTCCTTGCTGCATGAACAGGAGGTCCAGTCCTCGCCTGTTCTGCAGGACCACTTCTGAGAGCGAGGAGACTGACTTCTCTAAGTAGGAAATAGATTTCTCAATCCTCTGCAAGTCCTCGTCTATGGTCATTTGTAGCTGAGACAGACCTTGATGTTGCGTTGCTAGGGCTGAAACACCTGTTGCCGTTCCGGCTGCTCCTAGGCCGAGCAACATTGCGATAGTTATACTTGTCATTATCTCTCTTTTGTGGAGTCTGCTGGATTCTTCGAAAAGGTTGTACACTTCTTCGTCTGAGTGGTACAGGACCCTAGGAACAATCAGAACTTGGACACAGAAGTCGTTAGAATCATTGAACTTGGGAAGAAATACACAAGGACTTACTCCAGATCTCTGACAAACCCACATTGCTGACGCAGATGGAACTACCCACTTATTGTTTTTTCTGCTGGGCTTTACAACTTTGGTGCAGACATTCCCTTTTCGCTTAGCTAGGGTTGCATTACCAAAACATTTGCCTCGACCTGTGACTTGACTCAGGGTAATACCTCTGCGGGGTGTGTCCCATCTGCACTGGTGAGGTGCATCAGCTGTGGAGTAACTGAATGGGGTGTTTAAAGCAACTCCTTCATAGAAAGGGGGTTGGACATTATAACAAAGCCAACAGGAATTGGTTAGGTTAGGGTTAGATTTGTTCAGGGATAGAAAGGTAGCTTCTAACATACGAAGGATTGGGTCCGGGTCTGACCTGGTTAAACGGTCTATCTGAAAGGCTTTTGCATCGCTAGTTGGGATTTTGGTGATGCTTGTGGGTAAGGCTTTGGGGTAGGTCATGTTTCTCTTTGTCTGTGTGCTTTTAATCACCTTGTTGGGTCCAACCGCTCGGGATGCTGACGGTTGGAGCCTGGTAATTCGCACATTCACCCACTCTTTCGACCCTTGAAGGACCACTGTCCATGTTTTACCCACTGTCCAACTAGGATGATTGGGCTGCAAGACTGTCATGTTATAGTATATGCAATGCATGTATTGTAGCAGCTGGTTTCCACTCAGCGCATGCTACTTTTATCTTGCCCCAATCAGTGAGTTTGTACTGAGTTTGTTCCCTCACATTGTTAAAAGCTTTGCTCGGTTTCGCTGGAAACCTCATAAATTCTGTTATCTCCATTTCTGGGTCCTGTATCGGACTCGGAGCTCTCTATAGAGCTAGCTGTGGAGCTGTTGCTCCCCTCAGTATCGGAAGCGGACTGTTGGTAGACTTCCGGTTTGCTATGCCTTTTTGTTGGGCTCCGCCCCTGTTCCGCCTTCCGCGGGTGGGTTCGGTCTTCCCCTCGGGTTCGGCCCCGTTCCGCCTCCCGCGCCCGGCCCCTCCCCTCCTCCCGGGGGTGGCGCCGGCGCGCCTCTTGGGGGCGGTCCCATTCCCACCCCCTGGGCTCGCCCTGCCCCCCCCCAGGAGGGGTTTCTCCCTTGTATGGTAGCATTGGGAGCGGTTTCCGATCGCGTATCCGCCCCCTCCTCGCTCTCCCGCGCGTGCGCGCCCGCGGGGGTTTGCACTTCCAGGTTTTCCGCGCCATGTGGTCGGCCGCCCCGCTCCCGCTCTGGACGGTCGGCGCGATCTTGGCTATATGGCGGCGGCAGCGGGGCTTCCGCTTGCGCTCTGGCGCCAGCTTTTTTCTCGGCGCTTTTCGCTTCCCGTGCGAGCTCTCCCCAGAAAGACCGCGCGTGTTCTTCCACCCGCCGCACCGGTTCGGCGGTTGGAGAAGCCGCGATCCTTACGGGCTCTGGGGGTGGCTGTTTCCCAGCGCGCTCCGCGGAAGCGCCGCTGAACCCGGCGGGGTGCCGCTGCCAGACGTGCTCGGATCCCGGAGACGAGGGCGACGGGGAGGAACGGTTGGGAGAACCGTGGTTTTTTCGGGGGGTTCCGCGGGGGTTTTTGGGTCCTGGGGGTCCCGCGGGAAGGTCTGAGGGTCTCCTATGGGCTCCGGGGGGTTCGGGCATGGGCTCGGAGAAGGGTGTAACGCGCCCGCTCCCCGCATGTTCCCGCCATTAATTTCACTATCCCCGGGGGGTCCCACTGTGCCGTAGCTCCCCCCTTTCGGCTGCGTAACGGCAAATAAACATGTTTTCGCAGCATTCCAAGTTTCTTGTTCTTCTATTGCTTTCCGCAACGCTTTCTCAACTTTTCCCCATGCTTGTAAAATTTTTCCACTGCCGGTGGCTTTAGTATCTTCAGCCAGAGCAGCAGTATAGCTCTCCCACTCCTCTGATTTTAATATATCAACAGGGCGCTGTATCGCGCCCAAATCCAAAAGCCTTGCAATAGCAAGATATAAATCCCTTTGGTCGCACCGTATTCCCCAGTGGACCTCCATTAGACTTACAACCTTCGCTAAGGCTTCCATGCCGTTCGCGGGTTCTTGGGGCGTCCCCCTGTCTCCTCCACAGTAGATCGGACCAGCCGCTACTGCCGCTGTCTCCTTCCAGGCGAAAATCCCGTCCGCCGAGGTTTCTTCCCGGGCTTTCGGCACCACTTGTTGCTGTTTCTTTTCTGCAACTGGCGGCGGCCTGGTCTTTAGGAACGACAGCACGGCGTACACATGCTCCTGTGTCGCCGGGCTTAGTAACACGCTTACACCAGTTTGGTGGACGGTTACAAGCGTTTATTATCTCAAACATGCAGTTTAAATACTCTGGGGTTCTTCACTACGTCAGAGGGGTCTTGCTACACTTCCTGAGTTAGAAGGGAGAATGGAAAAGTACTGGCACATGTTAGTAGGAGCTTACATTCTTGTGGTGATAGCTTATCTTTGGGGGGGTTGGAGTGTTCTCTGCTCTTCCCGTTACAACCGAGATCTTCCGAGCGCCTGTCCCTATCCAACCACAATCTACATGGCAAATCTTCACAGGTAGATTTTCTAACCAGGCAGCGATATCTTTCCACTCTTCAGCAGCCCAAATTGGTTTCCCTCTACGCTGCCAGTTCTCCTCTTTCCATTTCTTCAGCCATCCCCACAGAGCATTGGCTACCATCCAAGAATCAGTGTATAGATAGATCCTTGGCCACTTCTCTCTCTTTGCAACATCTAGGGCCAGTTGAATGGCTTTGAGTTCAGCAAATTGACTGGATCCACCCTCTCCTTCAGCAACCCCTAAAACCTGTCATGTGGGACTCCATACAGCTGCTTTCCACCTCCGACCCATCCCTATGACATGGCAGGAACCGTCAGTGAATAAAGCATAAAATATTTCCTCTGCCGGCAACTGGTCATATGGCGGAGCTTCCTCAACCCGGGTCACTGGTTCTTGTTCTTCATTTGCAACACTGAAACTTTCACCTTCGGGCCAGTTTGTAATTACTTCCAAAATTCCAGGGCGATTCAATTTCCCAACTTGAGTGCGTTGTACAATGAGGGCAATCCACTTGCTCCAGGTAGCACTGGTGGCGTGGTGGGTGGAGGGAACCTTTCCTCTAAACATCCACCCTAGCACTGGTAGTCGGGGTACCAGGAGGAGTTGTGCTTCCATACCTATAACCTCTGAGGCGGCCCGAACCCCTTCATAGGCTGCTAGAATTTCCTTTTCTGTTGGAGTATATAGCTGGCTTCCGACCCTCGGTAACTTCGACTCCAAAATCCCAGTGGTCGGCCTTGAGTCTCCCCAGGCACCTTCTGCCAAAGGCTCCAGGACAGACCGTGGCTCCCGGCTGCAGAATAGAGCACGTTCTTCACGTCCGGTCCCGTCCTGACTGGGCCAAGGGCTACCGCGTAAGCAATCTCCTGTTTGATCTGAGTAAAAGCTTGTTGCTGCTCAGGGCCCCACTGGAAAGTGTTTTTCTTGCGAGTTACCAGGTGGAGAGGGCTCACAATCTGGCTATACTCTGGAATATGCATCCTCCAAAAACCTATGGCACCTAGGAAAGCTTGTGTCTCCTTCTTGTTGGTTGGTGGAGACATCGCTGTGATCTTATTGATGACATCAGTGGGAATCTGACGCCGTCCATCTTCCTACTTAATTCCCAGGAACTGAATTCCTCTAGAAGGTCCCTTAACTTTCCTCTTCTTGATGGCAAAGCCAGCTTCCAGGAGAATCTGGATAATCTTCTCTCCTTTTTCAAACACTTCAGCTGCAGTGTTCCCCCACACAATGGTGTCATTGATGTACTGCAGATGTTCTGGAGCCTCACCCTCTTCCAATACAGTTTGAATCAATCCATGACAAATAGTAGGACTGTGCTTCCACCCCTGGGGCAGTTGATTCCAAGTGTACTGCACACTCCTCCAGGTGAAAGCAAACTGAGGCCTGCATTCTGCAGCCAGAGGAATGGAGAAAAAGGCATTGGCCATGTCAATAGTGGCATACCACCTTGCTGCCTTGGACTCCAGCTCGTACTGGAGTTCCAGCATGTCCGGCACAGCAGCACTCAGCGGTGGAGTCACTTCATTCAATGCCCGATAATCCACAGTCTCCATTCTCCGTCCAAATTGCGCACAGGCCAGATGGGGCTGTTAAAGGGTGAGTGGGTTTTACAGACCACCCCTTGGCTCTCCAACTCACGAATCATTTTGTGGATGGGAATCACTGCATCTCGAACTGTTCTATACTGCCGCCAATGCACTATAGAAGTGGCGATTGGCACCTGCTGATCTTCCACCTTCAACAATCCCACAGCAGATGGGTCATCCGATAGTCCAGACAGGGTGTTCAGTTGCTTAACACCCTCTGTTTCTACAGATGCTACTCCAAATGCCCATCTGAATCCCTTTGGGTCTTTGAAATACCCATTCCGAAGGAAGTCTATGCCCAGAATACACGGGGCCTCTGGGCCGGTCACAATCAGGTGTCTCTGCCAGTCCTTTCCAGACAGGCTCACCTCAGCCTCCAACAAAGTCAACTCTTGTACTCCCCTTGTCACCCCGGCAATGGAAATTGGTTCTGCCCCCACATGTTCCGATGGCACCAAAGTACATTGCGATCCAGTGTCCACCAAAGCCTCATGTCTCTGTGGCGCCGATGTGCCAGGCCATCGAATCCACACAGTCCAAAACACACGATTCTCCCCAACCTCTACCTGGCTAGAGGCAGGGCCCCTCTAAGCCTGATTATCTTTCTTTCTTTGGACATATGTCCTAGAGGTTCCCTCCAGGGGATCAGACATATCATCATCGTCCTGGCTGCAGACAACTGGTGCTGCTCTCTGTTTAGTAGGACTTCCTCTTTGAATCCAACCTTCTTTCAATTTATGCACCCGTTGTGCCAGAGCTGCCATGGGTTTTCCGTCCCACCTCCTCATGTCCTCCCCAGCTTCACGCAAGAAGACCCACAACTCGGTTCGCGGGGTGCGCCTTCTCTCCCCAACAGAGGTACCTCCACGTTGAACACCAGGGCCTCTAATTTGAACAGCCGGAATTTGGAGGAAGTCCTCCCTAATCTCTTCCCTGAGTTTTTTGTGATTTTCCTCTAATTTATCTTCCAATTTCTGCAGTCGTGTTTCCACAGCTGCAATCCTGGCGTGAGTTGGGCCATGTACTGCATCAGCATATGCTCGAAGCTTCCTTGCCATATCGAGCACGATTTCATATGTCTCCTCCCGCTTCATTATTGCTAGAGCAGAAGCGTATTCAGATGGTCCAAGTCGTACAAGTTTTCGCCACATCACGGGTGTACATGGTACCAAGTCTGGGTTCTTAGTGTTTAGGTCATCTGAGAAGATAATCTCTGCCACTGCCATTTCTCTCAAGCATTGAATCCCTTGTTCTATGGTCTTCCACTGGGTCTGCTGCATGTAGAGATCATCTGCACACAGGTATCTTTGTGCCACACTTCCCAGGACTCGTTCCCAGAGACTGCAAGGGGTAGCCTCCCTCATCATTCCTTGGTCAATAACTGGATCATGTGACAGAGAGCCCAAATGCCTTGCTTCAGTGCCATCCAGAATTGTAGCTTCGCCAGCAGCATTCCAAAGATGGACTAACCAACTAATTATAGACTCATCTGGTCATCGAATGTAATCCTTTCTCAAGCCTCGAAGGTCCTTCAGGGAAAAAGAATCAATAGTGGGTCCTGATCTTTTGCCAGCTGGTTGGACATTTGACCTTAGGCCAGTTGGTCTGGCTTCCAATCGAGTGTCAGTTGGTTCAGCTTCTGATTTTATATCAGTTTGTCCAGCTTCTGATTGAGTGTCCTCGGGAGGCCTTGAGGGCCCTTCACCTTCATCATCATCATCATCCTCCACTGGCCGATCAGTCTTTCGTGCTCTCTTTGCCCCGGCGACTGCCAATGTCTTAGACTCCCTGTCTGGTTTAGCTGTTGGCCTGGAGCCCAGGATATTAGCTGCAGCCTGAGTGACTGGAGTGGTAACTAGCTTATCTCCCTGTTCCCTTTCTTCTATCTGCTGTCCTTCAGTATCTAGAAGAGGACAATAAACATATGCCAGGGCCCAGCTCACTGCAATAATCCTTTTGTCCTTAGTATTACCACGGCACTTCTCTTTCAAATACTTTGCCACCTCAGCTGGGTTCTGAATTTGTTCAGATGGGAAGTCCCAGATTATAGGATCAGAAAATTCCTTTAAAATTTGGCCTATATCTTCCCATTTCCCACTCCACTCAAGATTCCTCTTTGTGGGCTTTACCCCTAAATCAGGAGTCTCATTAGCCCCTTTAGAAATCTCAGCTTTCATTTTATATAAACTGCAGACAGTATAGAGAAAACTTACTAAATTAAATGCCAGAAAGATGGTCTCTTTAACACTCAGGGGAAACTGAACATTTTCTAATAGAGATGTAAAAAATTCAAAGAAGAAGAGGGAAGACAGAGGCTGAAAAAACTCTCCCCCTGCTTCTCCCCTAACAAACTGAATGCACCACCATAACAACGAACTATACACTCCTGGAACAGATTTAAGCATCTTAACAGCCCTCCTATAAAGCATCACAAGCAAGCCCAGCCCAATGAATATTCTGGTTAGTGCCCCACGGCCCCAAAAACTACGTATTAGTAGCAATACCAGAGCTTTTTCTAAGTAAGGGAATAACCCTAGGTACCACAGAGGTATTAAGACCTCAAAAACCCCTGGGGACCAGAAATATTGACAGGCTTTCACCCCGAATGACATTATGAATCCAGAAAAAACCATCCCAATACACCCACAAAACAACTAGAACCACCAATATTATTATTAAGGTTTTTCCACTTTCTCTGGCCTCGTTTCCCGGCCAATGCACCAAGAAATGTCCTGGTTTTGAATAAATTAGGGAAGAACCTCCAAAAGGAGTCCCCTAAACCAAAACCTCCACCACCCCTTCCCCCCCCAGCCCTGGGTTTGGGAAGGAAAATACCTTGGAGGAAAAGTGGAAAAAATGGTTTATTGACAATAAAAAAAAAACACTCCCCAACACCGAAAGTGGGAAAAGGGGTTACTGTGATGAGGAGGGTGCGGCAACGCATCTCTTGCAGGCCCGGGACTTCTCCAACTTCTCAGGTCAGGTCAGGTCCGGAGCCGGTTCAAACCTTGGCGGGGGAGGGGGGGAACGAAGGAAGGAGGGAAAAAAAAAACCCAAACAGAAGCAGCGGAACGGGAAAAAACAAAACCCACGGCAGGGGCAGCCGGAAAGAGGGGGGGGGGAAGAAAATAGAGAAAGGGGAAAAAAAAAAAAAAAAAAAAAGGCAGCAGCGAAGCAGGCCTGAGCTAGCAAAGCAAAGCTGAAGCAGGAAAGAAGGAAAAAACTGCAGGCACCCGCCCAAGAGGGAGGGGGCAGCTGCCAGACATCACAATGTATCCAAGATATGGGATGGATTTATGGGATAGGAGGCAGGTCAACCCAGAACATTGGGTTATAATGAATGACAAGATGGACATGACAGAGAAATGTGCATGCTGTGGATAATAAAAAAGAAAAAATCTCTGAACCACCATCAAAACCCCTAAAAATAGTCCTCATTGTATGTAATGGAAGAATAACAGAAGAAAATCTATATTCCTGGCTCATTTCAGCCCAAGGGTTGGAGCTGGGTCTTTGATTCATTTGAGTTATGAGCCTTGAGAATTTGGGATGTAATGAACAGATCCAGAAAAAAAAAAAAACAAGTGGAATGATGTAAGGTCTCCGTTACACTGAGACCAAAACCAAACATTTGAAAGAACTGAGTTACTTATCCCAGGTAAAATAAGAAAATATCTGAATTCATGCAGAGAAAGACTTCAAAGAGATGAAAAAAGGTGTTCTGCTCTCTGCATATACACAACTTAGAAGAGGAAGCAATGAATTACACTACAGAAAAAATACTTCATTATGAATGCCTCTGTAACAGTAAAAATGAAGCACTATCTCCTTCATAGGCAGTCCTTAAAGAAAAATCAAACAACTCAATCTCTTCCAAGAAATGCCTACGTTCTAATTGTTCCTGTAGGTGATATGGAGCTGAACTCTGCTTTAGATTGCTCTATGTTGTTTCTAAAGTGAAATGACAGGATGAATATTTTTAGCTTGCTGTCTCTCTTTCTGCCTGTTTGTTTTTGCTGCAAATCCAAGATACTGACTCCATGAAACTTTTCCCAGCTTTCCAATTATGAAAGAGCATCTTTGCTTGTGAAAACCAGGATGCTTCCTGGAGTAACCACATACAGGGCAAAGTAGTTTCTTATTGATGGGATTAATTTGCTTCATATAAGTATTGAAAAGCAGACACTTCAACTTAAGGTAGTCGCTTCTTCTTACTTTTGCAGACATTGAAGTCAAATCCACATCTCCACAGGGCAATTCACCACATTTTGAAATGGAGAGAGAGAGTAAGCATAATCTAAACACTTATAATAGCACAATATGGAAGGTGAGCAGAGGACAGGAATTAGTATTTATAAATTAAGTAGGGATAGATGGAGTTATTGACTGTCTCAGATTAAGCAGGACTCTGGATATCCAGATGTTGCCTTAAAGTTCTTGGGACTCTGGCATTCACAGAGCTCTTTCTCCATGGAAAAGTGAGCTACAAAAATATTATGAATTTTCAAATGTCACCTCCTCCTGTTCACTGCCAAAAGAAATCTCGGACTGGCAGCCAAATATTCATCTACAGACAATGAAATTCCATGGAACTTAATGTTTGTTCATCCATAATAGCAGAGGAGTAGCTTTGCTAGGATTTTTTTTTTCTATATTGTAGTATTGATTTAGTTTAAACTTTATAATAATTTGAATAGATCTACATATGTTGTCCTAATTAGCATTTTAGTGGGTTTTGTTAACAAAAAGGAACTTTAAAGTATCATACGTGGGTTAGTTGTACTGGAGTTATGCTGAAATAATCCAGAAATTTGTCATAACACTTTCTTTAAAGACACAGTATAAGACAAGTGTACTTTTACATCTTCATTCTTGGCACACAGATACCACTGTATGGAGCAACTGGAAAAAAAATGCTTAGCTGATACTGGTTAGCTCCTCTTTCTCTGAAACAGTGGTAATAGGATGTCATTCCACTCCTACACAGGTTATTTCATGACCATTTCCAAATGTTTTTACCCTTAAGAGAAAATTATTGCAAAATTCAATATTCCAGAGAATCATGGAAGCTAATCAAGAAAAGCTACATAGCATCACCTTGTTAATCTCCCAGGCAATACAAGTGTACCTCCTGCTGAGTATTTACTAAGAGTACACATTAAAAATTATATTCTTTTAGGTTCCACAGAGGTAAAAATCCTCAGCTCATTGCATTGTTGTTTTATTTGATTTGTTCATTGTTTTTTTCCTTATGCTTTTTTCTAATCCACTGGTATTCATAATGCAATAACTGAGAAGTTTGAAATCATGAAAATTTACAAGACTTTCCTAACTTTTTTCTATGGTTACTCAAGCAAAAATAATGTGTAATATCGATAGACATCAATGATTGTCACTCCACTAAGATGAGAGTATCTGAGTCTTCTAATCTTAATAATAGGTTTTCTTCAATCCTGCTTGTTACTATTATTTCTTCTCTTTCACATCTTTTATATTGATTTATGATTGAATTTCTAATTTTATTTCAGAAGTAGCATAGTACTGAATTCTGAACATAATGTTGACATTCTGGTTTGGATCATCTTCTAAAATCTGATATATGACACAAACTGTTCCATTTATTATGACTATTCCCCCAGTGTGCCAAAGTCACTAAGTGAGGGAAATTTCATGATCTCAAAAAATGAAAATTCCACTGTAAATTATTTCTGACATGCTTCATCTCTAAATATACGTAGGTTTACCCATGACTCAATAGTTTGTGATGCAGCCTCTTCTCTAGATCAAAGATCCTAGAAGAAGTTTGAATTTTTCCAACAAAAGCACATACTGTGCTTGGTTTTATGGTCAACATTTTTATTAACCTTTTCTAACCTTAACTCATAGAGGGAGGTGACAATAAATTAATTATCTGCAGTAAATACTGAATATTATTCAAGACTGTGGCCTCATTTTCAAAGGCTATTTCCTGATTTCTGTATGATAAGGCCTGTAACTGCTCTCCACTACATTACCAGCCAGCTTGCTGAAGAGGTAACACGAGATGGACTCATTAGATCACTCTATATGATTAACATTTTCGTTTAAAATCATTTCCTCTATCTTTATAATATCCTTATGTTTTATCAATAGCAACTTTTTTTTTCCTAGATTATTCCCAGGGAAATATTGTATTTCATAGGACTTAGTAGTGATTTCTATTCAACCCTGCCAAAAATATCCCCTTTAATCAAGGTCCTGATAGTATATATAGGGTTAAAATTAAAATGATTTGTGCAGCTGCAAAGCTGGGGAATAGAGCCTCAGCTTCACTGCAACCAGGATGTTGCTTTCATGCTATTGTTTTAACCAAATCAAGTATAACTTTGCCTGGGTAATCAGGGGGAGGGAGGATTAGGACGATTTGTACTTAGGCCTATGTATCTTAGAAATAAAGCTATTCTCTACAAGGTTAGGTTAAACTGTACCTAATCATCATATGATAGATGATATAATTGTAACGATTGTTGGTAGCTGAATGTGATTATTACCTTAAACCAGATTCGTAAGAATCACAAGGGAAGATATTTACCAAAATTCATGCCTGGGTGTATACAATAGAACAATGGGAGGCTTGATGATTAACATAGAGTTGTATAACAAAAGGGTCTAAGACTGTACACCTTTTGAGCCCCCGCTGGAGTTGGATTTGGGTCTGTACCCCAACTCCCGGAGCTCCTCAATAAAGCACCGCATATAATCATTCCGTGATTATGTGTTTTCCTCGCTAACATTTTGACGACCCAGGCGGGACCCTGTGAGTGCTTCTGAGGACCTCCCATCCCGATCACGCTCCAGCCAGCACCGAGGGATTCTTGGGGAGCCCATCGAGGCGGGACCCCCTGCCGCTCACAACGTCCCCTGGAGAAGAGGTAAGGTGCTTTATTCTGGTCTGGTCTGGTGCCTGCCTGTCTTTCGCGGCGAAAGCTGCACGTGGTTGGGCTAAGGAATTCCTGGTATTGCCTAGGCGCCGTCCGTTAGACAGGGCGAAAGCCCTGCAGGTTCGGCATCAGTGGTCTTATGTACTGTAACATATGGAGAAGATGAAAGGTTTAAAAGGGGAGGTTATGGGCGGCAATGTCCCCATACCTTCTTCTCCTTTGGGGTACTTAGTAGCACATTGGAAGGATGAAAATTTTGGTCAGCAATTATGGAAGGATAAATTGATAGATTATTGCAATACATGGTGGCCTGGTTATGTTTTGCCTGATAATCAGAGGTGGCTGGAGAATGGATCTTTGGAATCGAATCTAATATCACAACTGATGGAGTATTGCAAACAAGAGGGGAGATGGGATGAAGTTACGTATGGTGATTTGTTTTATTTACAGGAAAAGCCAGAGTGGCTGGCTGAGTGTGGGTTAAAAACAATGATCTTGAAAACAATCAGTGCCTGGCTTGTGTCCAGGATAAGCATTGTGTGAAACACTTGGTTTTGAGTGCAGGTTTGGGGAAAGGAGGCGAAAATTATTTAGAAGCTGATTTGTTAGTGGGACCCACTGTTCCCACCAGTGCCCCCCTCGGCACTGAGTTCCACTCTGCTTGGTCTCACCCCACCTGATTTTCTTACCTCTCCCCCGCTTACACCTACTCAATATGCTTCTCCTCAGACCTATCCCCTTCCCCTGCTGACACCTGCTCCTGTCCCCCTGAACCCTCATCTGTCATTTTCACCTGCTCCTTCCTTCCCCGGGAAATAACCAAGATGTAGCTGTGATACAGAGACATGGGGAGGGTGCAGAAGGAGCGGATAGTAGTGGGAGTGATGAAAATAAACCAGTAACCCCGGTTTCTCATTGGACCCGGTCAAAATTGGCCCCTGTTTAGCGTAAGGCAGGAGAGGCAAGAGTTAAGAAATTTGGACAAACTACTTGAGGTGGCTTAGAAAGTTTATAACAATAGAGAAAAAGTGGCTACTAAGAAACAGGGACAGAGTCTTCTGGCAGTTTTACAAGGACGGGGGTGAGGATGTAGTAGAACTGGTCGGGGCAGTAATAGAAGTGGTTTTGGCAGAAGTCATGAAAAAGTAATAATAAATCAATGCGCTTATTTGAAAGTCATTAGAAAAGAGTGTGCCGAAACCGGTTTAGCCAGAATGGTCAGCCCCAAGTGGACAGCATAGCTGGAGTCATGGTCTTATGTGAAGGAAAGCCAGGATCAAAGGAGCCCATGGCGACTTTGTGCTTAGAAGGAAAGAAGATTACCCTTCTTACATACACATTCTGTATTGAACTATATGGAAGGGCAAATTGGGAATAAGTTGACTGTAATCATTGGAGCCACAGGGAGGGAAGAAACATGGCCATTCCTGCAACCCCTAGATTTGAGCTTTGGAAATAATGTTTTAACACATGAATTCTTGTATTTGCCAGAGTGCCCAACTCTGCTTTTAGGGCCTGATTTATGGGCGGCACTTGAGGCAGTAATTACTTTTGAGAATGGTGAGTTAGTAATGAGGATACCTGAGTCCAAAACAGGAAAGATTTTAATGATAAAAGAAAAGCCAATTCCTAATATTCCTAAGGAGGAAGAAGATGCAGTGACTCCCTCTGTATGGGAAATGGATGTACCTGGAAAATCTAAGTTAGCACAGCCAGTGCATGTAGAATTGAAAGAAGGGGCAAATGCCGTACAGATCAAACAATATCCTATAAAACCAGAAGCAAGGCAGGGAATAGCAAAGACTATTGATTAATTTTTAAAGTACCAAATTCCAGAAGAATGTGAATCAGAATACAATACTCCAGTTTTCCCAGTGAAGAAGCCCAATGGTGAGTATAGACTCCTACAGGATTTGAGGGGCGTAAATGAGATAGCCAAAAATATCCATCCATTGGTGGCCAATCCTTATACATTGTTAGCATCTGTAAAGGAGATATATAAATAGTTTACTGTAATTGATTTTAAAGATGCCTTTTTCTGCATACCCCTTGACCAAGATAGTAGGAAACTATTTGCCTTTGAATGGGAACCTCCTGGAAGTGGAAGAAAGACCCAACTCACCTGGACTCGACTACTGATGGGAGTCAGCTGACAAAGGAGCTGAAAATCTGGACTAAAGAAGGACAGGTACCAAGAGACCAGTATCTATTGCTCCAATATGTAGATGATATTCTGATTGCTACTGAAGAAGAGGAAACCTGCATAAAGGTAACAACTGAGATTTTAAATTCCTTGGGAATGGGAGGATATAAGGTGTCCAAAGCAAAAGCCCAAATTGCCCAACAGACTGTTATCTACCTGGGATGTGAAATCTCACAAGGGCAAAGAAGGCTGGGTACTAATCGTGTTCAAGCTATTTGTGATATTCCAGAGTCCCAGAATGTACACGAGCTGCGAATTTTCCTTGGAATGACCAGGTGGTGTCACCTGTGGATTGTGGACTATGGACTGATTGCAAAACCCTCATATGAGGACCAGAAGACGCAGGTGTTCATCTGGGGCAAACCACAAAAGGAGGCTAAAGTTGGGGTCCCTTTTTGAGAGGTCGGGCTGAGCTACGACATCCACACCGAGACCGTGTTTCATGCCGCACTGGCATTTATTGTTTGTCTCTTCATATTTATTCTCTTGTGACTTTACTGACATTACAAGGCACTTAAAAAATGTACACATTTGCTGCCTTAAGGAGGCTTCCGTATTAACACTATAGAACTACATATGAACACCCGTTAGAACCTGGAACACCTTAAGGGAGAGAGGTGAATTTTTTGCTGCGCCACAACCTGAATTTTTGCTGCGCCACAAAGGCCCACCGGTTCTGCAGGCCAAGGGCCCAGTCTGGAATTGCTCGCCTTATTCCAAATATTTCTGCAACAGGAGGCCTTCTGGAAATTAAAGGAAGCATTAACAACTGCTCCTGCATTAGAGTTACATGATCTGCCTAAAGACATTCAGCTGTACATAGATGAAAGGCAGTACCTGGCATTGGGAGACCTGACCCAACGATTGGGAAGTTGGAAAAGGCCAGTAGGTTACTTTTCCAAACAACTTGACAACGTAAGCGCCAGGTGGCCTTCATGTCTGAGGGCAGTGGCAGCTACTGTGCTACTGATACAAGAAGCCAGGAAGCTCACGATGGGAAGACACGTTGATGTCTATGTGCCACACATGGTAACCACGGTTCTGGAACAGGAAGGAGGCCACTGGCTCTCTCCAAGTTGGATGATGAAATTCCAGGTAACCCTGACCAAGCAGGATGATGTGACACTAAAAAAAACAACTAACCTTTTGAATCCAGCCTCGTTTCTAGGTACTACAGCTGAGGAGGGTCCACTAGGACATGACTGTGTATAAGTGATTGAGTATACCTATTCAGCAAGAGCAGACCTGAAAGATATTCCTCTGGAGCAAGCAGAATGGGAATTCTTCACAGATGGAAGCAGTTTCATGAAAAATGGAATGAGATACGCTGGATATGCGGTAACCACAATTAACACAGTAGTGGAAGCAAAAGCATTACCACCTAATACATCTGCCCAGAGGGCAGAGCTGATTGCATTAACCAGAGCACTGGAACTGAGTGAGGGGAAAGCAGTCAACATATGGACTGACTCAAAATATGCCTTTGGAGTAGTGCATGTACACGGAGCATTATGGAAGGAAAGAGAACTACTGTCCTCCCAAGGGACACATATTAAACATCAAGATGCAGTCCTGCAACTGATAAATGCAGTACAAAAACCCGAACAAGTAGCGATCATGCACTGCAAGGCACATCAGTCAGGCAGCTCAAAAATTTGTGAGGGGAATCGAAAAGCAGATTAGACAGCCCGTCAGGTAGCACAGGAAGTGCAGAAAACAATGGCATTGATATGGTCAAAACCTAATGTCTCTCAACTCAGTTTAACTCCTGAGCCAAAATACACAATAGAAGATGACAGACTGCGCATCTGCTGAAGGCACAGAAGAACACAGAAGGGTGGTATGTAACTGCACAAGGGCAAATAGTGGTACCTCCCTTGGTGATGAGAGAAATATTACAAATAAGACATAATGAGTGTCATTGGGGTGCAGAGGCATTGGTAAAATCGTTGAAATTATGTGTAATCTCAGTACAGATGCAAACAATGGCAAAATCAGTAATGTCAAAATGTGAGATTTGGTTAAAGAACAATCCAGTGGACAGATGACAGACACAGCTAGGAAGAAGTTGGGTGGGGATAGAACCAGAAGATTATTGGCAGGTAGATTTTGTAGAATTGCCCAGAACTCGAGGATATATGTATTTGATAGTAGGGGTTGACACATTTTCTGGATGGCCAGAAGCCCTTCCCTTGACGCACCAATCAAGCAAAGGAAACGGTCAAGTGGTTACTACAGGAGATTATTCCCAGGTTTGGGGGGCCCAGAAGGATATCATCAGATAGAGGCCCACATTTTATAGCCATAGTGGTGCGGGAGGTTAGTAGATTGTTGGGAATATCTTGGGACCTCCATACCCCATTTAACAAAGCACCTCATATAATCATTCTGTAATTATGCATTTTCCATGCTAACAGTCCCACCAATAGTGGGATTTGAGATGTTAATTATGCATCTAGAGCACATTCTATTCATATTGTGCTACGCCAGTTCTGTATCTGTGCACAGGTGTTAGCATAGGAAACACATAATCACGGAATGATTATATGCCGTGCTTTATTGAGGAGCTCCGGGAGTTGGGGTACAGACCCAAATCCAACTCCAGCGGGGGCTCAAAAGGTGTACAGTCTTAGACCCTTTTGTTATACAACTCTATGTTAATCATCAAGCCTCCCATTGTTCTATTGTATACACCCAGGCATGAATTTTGGTAAATATCTTCCCTTGTGATTCTTACGAATCTGGTTTAAGGTAATAATCACATTCAGCTACCAACAATCGTTACAATTATATCATCTATCATATGATGATTAGGTACAGTTTAACCTAACCTTGTAGAGAATAGCTTTATTTCTAAGATACATAGGCCTAAGTACAAATCGTCCTAATCCTCCCTCCCCCTGATTACCCAGGCAAAGTTATACTTGATTTGGTTAAAACAATAGCATGAAAGCAACATCCTGGTTGCAGTGAAGCTGAGGCTCTATTCCCCAGCTTTGCAGCTGCACAAATCATTTTAATTTTAACCCTATACACTATCACAAGTGTTTTTAATCAAAGGTTTTGCCAGAAGAAATCAAAGACTGAATAAATGTTACATTTCTGAGCTAAATTTATACTCTCTTAAAAAGAAAATCAAACTTTTTTACAGTTTTGACTGGCATTAAGCATATTACTCTCCTTTAATTCTAAACCAAAAGATTTTGAATCAATGTTTTGTATTATTATCTCCAGGCCCAGTATCAGATTGACAAGTTAAGATTTATACGAGCTCACTGCTTTTTTTTGAATTGTGGTACTGTATTAGTACTCTTCCATCAGCTGCATAGCTTGAATGAACTGAGAACTTCAGGGAGGTGTGTCAGAGGATTTTCCAGCATAACTGCTTACCTTTTGAACTCAAATTGCACTCCATAAAATGTTTAGTGCCTTGAAGGCCTTTAACATAGGCTGTCTTTCCCACTGATTATGCAATCACAGAGGACCACAGATAGCTAGCATTTTCTGCTGTACTGTGTTTCAATTCAAAGGGACAAACTATTTTTTAATAGGTGACTGTATTGTCAGGTTGGACAAAACACAGTCTCAAATTTCAGTGTTTTGTAAGCATTATCTCTCAGCCTGAGAACATAAGAGATGCTAAGTTTAGGTAATCTGACATTTTTTCCTCTTCCTGAATACATTCTATGTTAGGTAGTTATTTAAAATGTGAAAAAGAAATCTATGCTGTGATGGAAACACACAATATAGAATACATTAAAAAGTTTCTGTATCAATCTTTGTTCTACTATATTTCTAACTGGCACTCTTTGCTCATGTAAGGATTCCACAATTGTTTTAAGCAGTAGTTGTTTTTCAAAAATAGAAGATTCTTATCTATTACAGTGAGGATTTTCAAATAAGGATTTCAGGAACTGGCAGAGAACAAAGGCTGCACTGCAGCTGAAATAAACAGCTTTCCCTACTGGTGATTTTAGGATATCGGTTATGAAAAAAATCATTTTTCTGACATTTGAATAGTAAACTCAGATCTCACTCTGATGATAAATTCATCTCTTGGGTTCATGTTCTGGGGCAAGCCTCAGGGATATTTCAGAATTAAATAATGGGATTTTTGTTTTATCATAGTTTAATTTCTTTTGATTTGGTTGGTTCTTCTAGAACTCATAAAATTTCTCAAACACAAAACTCACCAAACACATAATTATGGGTTGATTTCACTGTAGAGTAATGAAATAAATGCCAACTTTTATTCTTTGTTGTGGCCAAAAAACACAGAATAAACACAAGCTGTCAGATATGAAGAGGATGAATTCTCAAGTTAGGTTTTAGTCTGTAAATCTTATTTGAGAATGTCGCCAGCAATGCATTTCTTATGAGCTGATCATTATAAGATAGAATGTATTTCTTCTTTGATAAAGCCAATCTTGTTGCAGGCCTTTGTTTTCAGAAAGCATTGATAATACAAATTATTTCTTTGCATATTAATTTTCAATGGTGTTTTTTTTTTTTTTTTTTTGCCTCCTATTTTAAATATTCCTCACTTAGTGAGGGGGTATCAGTCAGATAAATCAATATAAAATTCGTTGGAGCATAGTGTAAACACACATAACTTAGTAGCCTAATGACAAGTGCAAAATGTATGGATAATGGAGTTGGACCACAACCACTGCTTGCCTTAGAAGTTTACTCTTGAATCTTATCCTCAGGAGGTGTGAGTAAATTAAGGTTCCAAAGAAAAATAATTAAGAAAGAAAGAAAAAAAAAAAAAAAAAAAAAAAAAAAAAAAGAAAAGAAACTGTATTTGATGTTCATGCATATTTTTATAGTAATACTAACAGAAAATATAAAATATGTATGTTAGCTTTTTACATAGAAAAGAGCAGGCTTTTTTAAAGTTTTATATGCTTGAATAGACATTTTTGCTGCCTCAGTTTGAGCATACCTTAAAATTACCTGTAATTTGGCATCTGGAAATCTGTAATTATGCATTGGTTTTTAACGTTTGAAGTTTGACTCCCAAAAGACTTAGATTAACAATTCATCAATCATCCTAGACATGGCTTAATCACATTTATACACAGAGGAGAATGGACAACTGGTCATAGTTGCACTTTACATTATAAATTAGATCTTTGAAGATGACTTGGGAATGTTTTTACCCAAATGCAAAACTATACACTTCATTCCATTCATTGTGCAACCTGTTCTACCATTTTTCTTTTTGTGTTGATTTTATGATAATTTAAGGAGAAAAAAAAATATATAAAAGCTTTCCTAAACAGTTAACCCAAAAGGTTAGTCAAATTAGAAATATGTTTCAAAGCAATATGTAGGTTTTATATACATAATTAGTATTGCCATTAATGAAATATATTCACATGAGTTTTTCAAGTCATGCAGAGAGAAGTGTGATAGAATCTTATCCACATCCATTATCAGCACTTGTTCAAAACATCTGACACTGTCCCAAATGACATGGAAAGTGGAACTGAGTTCACCTTCAGCAAGTCTGACAATGGCATCAGTGTGGTGCAGTCAACACACTGGAGGGAAGAACACATGCATAAGGACCTCCACAGGCTTAAGAGGTGAGCCTGTGTGACCCTCATGAAGTGCAACATGACCAAATATGTCTGGGTGAGGAGAGTCCCAAGTATAAATACAAGCTGAGCAGAGAAAGTTTTGAGAGAAGCACTGGGGAGAAGGACTTGGTGGTGTTAGTGGATGAGAAGGTCAACATGATCCATCAGTGTGCACTCACACCCCAGAAGGCCAACTGTATCCCTGCCCAGTGACCAAGGGATGTGACTTTGCCCTACTACTCTACTCTAGTGAGAGTAGAGTACCAGAGAGTACCTGGAGTACTGCATCCAGGTCTGTGGCTCCAAACGTAAGAAAGATGTGGTCCTGCTGGAGTGAGTCCTGAGGAGCAGCATGGATAGGAGCAGAGGACAGAGGCACCTCTTCTATGAAGACAGGCTGAGAGAGTCGGGGTTGTTCAGCCTGGAGAAGAGAATGCTCTGAGGACACCTTAATAGCAGCCTTCCAGTACCTAAAAGGGAAGTACAGGAAAGCTGAAGAGGGACTTCTTACAAGGGTGTATAGTGACATGACAAGGAGCAACATCTTTAAACTGAAACAGGGTAGGTTTAGATCAGATATTAGAAAAAAATTCTCTACTGTGAATATGATGAGGAACTGGAACAGGTTTCCCAGAAAAATTGTGGTTGTACAGTCTCTGGAAGTGTTAATAGACAGGTTCAATGGGGCTTTGAGCAAATTAGTCTAGTGAAAGGTGAACCTGTGTGTGACCTCAGACACACAGAAGGCTGAATTCCTTTCCCACCGTCGGGGTCACCACTTGTGACGGAAGGTCACACTTGCGGCTGCTGTTAGGAGCACGAAAGGACGAGGCAGGCCAGCAGGAGGTCAAGCAGGAAAGCTTCTACTTTATTTTTCTGACTCCATAATATATACAATTTTACAGACAGGCCAAGATTGGCTACACAGGTAGCCACCTCTTCAACCTCATTGGTGAACATCACCATCAATAATCTTTCTCCTCCCAGAGGAGAAGAATTTAAACAATTCTAAAAATACACAGTTTACTTAAAGCTGCATGAGAACAAAATACAAACAGTGAAAAACAGGCAAACTTGAGGCAACATCTGTGCATGGCAGCGGGATTGGGACTGGGTGTTCTTTAATACCCCTTCTAAATCAAGACATTATTTCATTCTATGATTTTCAGGTATCATGCAGTAAACTCCATTTTAAATGTGGCTGGGTTTGGTTTTTGTTTTTTTTAACACAAATTGGAACACTGTAGCTGGTGTGATTTTCATCCAATTTCTTAAAAAATAAACATAGCCTCTCTATCAATCTGAAGCCTATATGATTTTCATGCATCAAAGTTTTATTTATAATAGCCTCGCCTTCATTCACTTGGAACAAAAGGAAAAATAGCTTTGATTACTGGACTTTTTAATGTTGCATACTGCAGGGTTAGAGACCTTGATTCCTACTTTTTCTAAACAGTAAAGGAAAGTTTGCATAGAAGAGCTTTGTAGAATCTGTTTGGCCTATTTGACAAGGATGACTTTCTGATTCTGACATTTCCTGGGCAATTTTGTCTTTACCCTTGTCAGAGTAACATGAACCAAGGTCTCCAACCTTCCAGTATCTAAAGTAGTAAAAGTAGTTAATCAAAAAGGGTTTCTTAATTTGTTCCTTTTCCATCTGTTTGTATTGAAAGAGTAGTTAACTCTAACAGAATAGTTGTAGCATACAAAAACAGTAGACAGCACAATAAATTCTTTATTGATAGATGCTTGGTAACAGTGAAATTATGTAAAACTGTATCTCCTGCTGTGCTATACATACACAAAGAGTGTTTACATGAACAGCAGCATAAGTAAGGCTATAAAGTATGGCAAAATAAACACACAGCTTCTAAAAAGCTAAATGGAGCAAAGCAATTTAAACTGTAGGCATTCCACAACTTGACCTCTCTAACACCCTGAGCAGCATAGATGGAGTGGAGGGTTAGGAAAAAAATGAAAATCTGTAAAGGAACTTTACAGCATTTGTCCACACTATGAGCTGTCAACAATCATGCATAATTTAGGATTGCAGCTGCTAACAATTTCACCATGTTTTTTCTCTGCTTGAGGAGCTGAGTTTTCTGATGTGTCCCTGATGAGATTACAGTGGCCCTAACAGCATCTTGTAAATAACCCATACTACCCCTGCCCAGAGCACAAATTTAGATTTCATAGTTTACAGGCCTAAATTATAAACACTGGTCTGCCCCACAGTCACAGCATCATCCAAGTCTGTTAATTAAAAAAACATTGTCAAAATGCAGATATTATCAAATTGCCTTTGGTATGATGGCATATAATAACATGTTAAAATTATTAAGCACTGTTGTATTTCTCTGGGGAATGGTTTTTTTCCCCAGAGCCCCTGGAGCTTGCAACCCTATAGTTTGACCCTTCCTTCCTTTCTGGACCTAATTGGCTGAGTTCCAGCCATCCCCCTTGGCAGGAGCCTTGATAAGGTCCTGCTCTTCCTCTTCTCGTTCTCTTACCTCCTGAGGCCTTCTCTTACCTCCTGAGGCCTTCTCTTGCCTCCTGGGGCCCTGCCTCCTACCCTCTGGGCCCTTGCCTCTTGGCCCTCCTGCCTTCGCCTCCCCGTGTTAGCGAGGAAAACACATAACCACCGAATGATTATGAGGTGCTTTATTGAAGAGCTCTGGGAGCCGGGGTACAAACCCAAATCCAGCTCCAACGAGGGTCCAAGAAGGGCCCCGTATTATACCATTTCGTTACATAACTCTATGTTAATCATTAAACTTACATTGTTCTATTGTATACATCCAAGCATGAATTTTGTAAATACCTTCTTTACGATTCTGGTTTGAAATAATAATCATGTTTAGCTACCAAAAATCATTACAATTCGATCATCTATCTTATGATGATTAGGTACAGTTTCACCCGACCTAGTTTCCAAATACAAGTCGTCCCAATCTTCTCCTTCTCCCCCCATCCTGATTACCCAGGCAGAGTTATACTTGATTTGGTTAAAACAATGAAAGCAACACCTGGTTGCAGTGAAGCAGAGACTCTATTCCCAGCTTCTCTGGTAACCGAAATTATTAACCCTATCCTAACATTCCCCCCTTTGAAAGTATTTCACTTTAAATCTACTAAGTGTAAATGCTTTCATTCAGTACAGTCCATTCATCTTCTATACTGGATGTTCAGCTTCAAATCCGTGGTTGATGTGGGCTTCATTAGTGCAGATCGGAGGTGCTGAAGGTGCAGTCTTGTCTCGTGTCAGCGCCTTCATTATTGTTCTGTTCCAGGATGTTCTTCTTTGTATTTCCTCTTTTAGGATCCTATAAACTAACCAGATCACTAGAAACATAATCAGTAAAATTATTACATTTTGAAGGATAGATTTCACCCATGAATTAATATTCAATCCTAATACTTTAAAAATTTTGTCTAACCAAGTAGTAGCTAAATCTTTTTGTTCCTCTTGTACCTCATGTTCTATCTGTCCTAACTGGCTAATATCATATTCTACATTTGTTGTTACATTTGGGATGTGGATGCAGCAATGGTCAATTTGTCCTTTTAAATATCCACACACTTCGTGTTCTTTCAGGAGTAACATATCTAAAGCCAATCGATTTTGCAAAGTCATTTTGGTAGTAGCTTGTAACTGCATATTGAATTTACTAAATCCTTCTCGTGCAACTCTTGCTAATCTTTTTACCCTACCTGTGATTTTATACCTGTGATTTCCCTATTCTGATAATTTGCAACAGGACCAAACAGAGATTCCAGGGCCCACCCGAATTTTACTCCACTAGAGGGTTCTTGCCAGGTGTCATCTTGATTTTGATTATTCGAGATATCTTGTTTTGTTTTTATCTGCAGGAGCTTACGGCTCCCATTAAATGGGGACCTTTTCCAGATTGGGCATAAGGTGGGGAGACCCAGAGTGATTTCTTTTATCTCCCTGTCTACTGGCAAGTGTGTTGTCCAAGCACTATCACTTGTTGCTCACACAAATTGCCCCGGACTTCGGACTGTACTCTTACTACATCCTACTATGATCCTGGGTGCGATTTTGCCCTGTTTGTGTTTGATTCCTCTGCAAGCACAACCAATTTGCAAGGCTACAGCCAAGGGTGACTATTGTTTTACCTCCAGGTTGTCAGAGGTGCAGTCATAAATCTTATCACATGTCTACCAATTTACTTTTGCTGTTTCTTTTCTGCTAGTAGTACTAGTGTTTACTATTGCTGGATCTGTTTCATTTTCAGGGCTTTTCCATTTAATGCACCAAGGAGTGCTTGCCATATATTGAAATTTCTGAAATATACCCACAGACCATGCACTATCCCAGGGTTCTGATCCTTTCCATTCATTTTCTTCACACTTCCACACTAATGGGTTTCCTGTCACATTTTCTGTTACCTGTTTACATTTAACTGTTTTGTTCTCTTTTATATTAGGTAGTTTTGATGTTATGATTCCTCAACTTACTGGATCCCCTGCTGCCTTCGGTATTGGCAGGCAGGCTGTTATTCTAGTGGTGTTTTGCATTTTGGCAAAGTCTTTGATCAATCCAATCATCACATTTTCAGCTTGAAGCGTATTAGGAGCTTCTATTACCTGTGTTCCTGTTTGTACCTCTCTCTTCACTTTAGAATGAAGAGCAATTGGTAGACCTCCGTGCATTCCATATCCCAAAGTAATTCCTAATGGTAACATTAAAATACATAAAGTTAACATTAACCCCCAAACGAGCATAGTTACTGACACCATTGAAAACAGTTACAGACGTCTTATCTTCAGCTTTGTTGGTCCTACAGCTTGCGCAGCCCACGACACAGCTCCACGAGGGACTTTCTTCACTCGGGTGTAGCATATTCAGGGTTCCACTTCAGCCACTCTGACAGCTGTAAAGGTGGCTAGTAGTACTTGATGAGGACCAGTCCACTTTTTCTTCAATGGCTCTCCATCCCAGGTCTTGAGGTACACCTTGTCTCTCGGTTTGATGTCGTGGACTGGATTTTCAAGACTCAGTGGTCTATTCTACAGGAGAGCTCTCCGGAGCTGTGCTAAAGTTTTCTTAAGAGACAGAACATAATTATACACATCTTGTTTCCTTGTAACGTGTACATTTGGATTAGGGTTTGGAGATTCATATGGCTTCCCATACTATATCTCATGGGAACTGACTGACATTCCACTCCTAGGTTTTATCCGAATCCCCAGCAATGCTATTGGTAATGCTTGTGGCCATTGCAATTTGGCTTCCTGGCATATCTTACTAAGCTGCCTCTTCAATGTCTGGTTCATCCTTTCTACTTGTCCACTTGACTGGGGTCTCCATGGGGTGTGGAGGTCTCAAGAGATTCTCAATAATCTACTCACCTCCTGTACCACCCTGGCTATAAAATATGGGCCTCTATCTGATGATATCCCTATAGGCACCCCCAAACCTGGGAATAATCTCCTGTAGTAACCACTTAACTGTTTCCTTTGTTTGATTGGTACAACAGGGAAGGGCTTCTGGCCATCCAGAAAATGTGTCAACCCCTACTATCAAATACTTATATCCTTGAGTTCTGGGTAATTCTGCAAAATCTACCTGTCAGTAATCTCTTGGTTTTGTCCCCACCCAAATTCTTCCTAGCTGTGTTTGTCGTCTGGCCACTGGATTGTTCTTTAAGCAAATCTCACATTTTGACATTACTGATTTTGCCATTGTTTGCATCTGTACTGAGATTATATCTCGTTTCAGTGATTTTACCAATGCCTCTGCACCACAATGACACTCATTATGTCTTATTTGTAAAATTTCTCTCATTACCAAGGGGGGTACCACTATTTGCCCTTGTGTGGTTACATACCACCCTTCTGCATTCTTCTGTGCCTTCAGCAGATGTGCCAGTCTGTCATCTTCTTTTGTGTACTTTGGCTTGGAAGGTAAATTGAATTGAGAGACATTAAGTTTTGACGGAATCAAGGCCATTGTTTTCTGTACTTCCCGTGCCACCTGACGGGCTGTCCAATCTGCTCTTCGATTCCCTTCACAAATTTTAGAACTGCCCGATTGATGTGCCTTGCAGTGCATGATTGCTACTTGTTTGGGTTTTTGTACTGCGTTTATCAGTTGTAGGACTGCATCTTGATGTTTAATATGTGTTCCTTGGGAGGACAGTAGTCCTCTCTCCTTCCATAATGCTTTGTGTACATGCACTACTCCAAAGGCATATTTTGAGTCAGTCCATATGTTGACTGCTTTCCCCTCACTCAGTTCTAATGCTCTGGTTAATGCAATCAGCTCTGCTCTCTGGGCAGATGTATTAGGTGGTAATGCTTTTGCTTCCACTACTGTGTTAATTGTGGTTACCGCACATCCAGCGTATCTCATTCCATTTTCCACAAAGCTGCTTCCATCCGTGAAGAGTTCCCATTCTGGTTGCTCCAGAGGAGTATCTTTCAGGTCTGCTCTTGCTGAATAGGTATATTCGATCACCTCTACGCAGTCATGTTCCAGTGGACCTTCCTCAGCTGTAGTACCTAGAAACAAGGCTGGATTCAAAAGGTTAGTTGTTTTTAGTGTCACATCATCCTGCTCGGTCAGGGTTACCTGGAATTTCATCATCCGACTCGGAGAGAGCCAGTGGCCTCCTTTCTGCTCCAGGACCGTGGTTACCATGTGTGGCACGAAGACATCAATATGTCTTCCCATCGTGGGCTTCCTGGCTTCTTGTATCAGTAGCACAGTAGCTGCCACTGCCTGCAAACATGAGGGCCACCCAGCACTTACGTTGTCAAGTTGTTTGGAAAAGTAACCCACCGGTCTTTTCCAACTTCCCAGTCGTTGGGTCAGGACTCCCAGTGCCAGGCGCTGCCTCTCATGTACATACAGCTGAAAGTCTTTGGACAAATCAGGTAACCCTAATGCAGGAGCAGTTGTTAATGCTTCCTTTAATTTCCGGAAAGCCTCTCTTTGTGGTTTGCCCCAGACAAACGGCTGCGTCTTCTGGGCCTCATATAAAGGTTTTGCAATTAGTCCATAGTCCATGATCCACAGGCGACACCACACGGTCATTCCGAGGAAAATTCGCAGCTCATGAAGATTCTGGGGCTCTGGAATATCACAAATAGCTTGAACATGATTAATACCCAGCCTTCTTTGCCCTTGTGAGATTTCACATCCCAGGTAGATAACAGTCTGTTGGGCAATCTGGGCTTTTGCTTTGGACACCTTATATCCTCCCATTCCCAAGAAATTTAAAATCTCAGTTGTTACCTTTATGCAGGTTGTCTGTTCTTCAGTAGCAATCAGAATGTTATTTACATATTGGAGCAATAGGTACTGGTCTCTTGGTACCTGTCCTTCTTTAGTCCAGATTTCCAGCTCCTTTGCCAGCTGACTCCTGAATAGGGTTGGGGAGTTTTTAAAACCCATCGGTAATCGAGTCCAGGTGAGTTAGGGCTTTCTTCCACTTCCAGGATGTTCCCACTCAAAGGCAAATAGGTTCCTACTATCTTGGTCAAGGGGTATGCAGAAAAAGGCATATTTTAGATCAAATGCAGTAAACCATTTATATATCTCCTTTACAGATGCTAACAATGTATAAGGACTGGCCACCACTGGATAAATATCTCTGGTTATCTCACTTATGCCCCTCAAATCCTGTACAAGTCTATACTCACCATTGGGCTTCTTCACTGGAAAAACTGGAGTATTGTATTCTGATTCACATTCTTCTAGGATTTGCTATTTTAAAAATTTATCAATAGTCTTTGCTATTCCTTGCCTTGCTTTTGTTTTACAGGGTAATGTTTAATCCGTACAGCATTTTCTCCTTCTTTCAATTCTACATGTACTGGTTGTGCCAATTTAAATTTTCCAGGTACATCCATTTCACATACAGAAGGAATCACTGCATCTTCTACCTCCTTAGGAATATTAGGGATTGGCTTTTTTTTTTTATCATTAAAATCTTTCCTGTTTTGACTCAGGTATCATTACAAGTTCACCATTCTCAAAAGTAATTACCACTTCAAGTGCCACCCATAAATCATGCCCTAAGAGCGGAATTGGGCACTCAGGCAAATACAAGAATTCATGTGTTAAAACATTATTCCCAAAACTCAAATCTAGGGGTTGCAGGAATGACCGTGTTTCTTCCTTCCCTGTGGCTCCAATGATTACAGTCAACTTATTTTCAATTTGCCCTTCCATACAGTTCAATACAGAATGTGTATGTAAAAAGGGTAACTTTCTTTTCTTCTAAACACATAGTCACCATGGGTTCCTTTGATCCTGGCTTTGGTTCACACAAAACCATGATTCCAGCACTATCTAACTGAGGCTGGTCGTTCTGGCCTAACCGGTTTGGGCACTCTCGTTTCCAGTGTCCTGTCATTAGACAGTAGGAACATTGATTGATAGCCAGACCAGCCCGCCCCCTGCCAAAACCACCTCTATTGCCTCCCCGACCAGTCCTACCACGTCCCCGCCCCTGTCCTTGTAAGACTGCCAACAAACTCTGCCCTTGTTTCTTAGCAACCTCCTTCTCACGATTGTTATAAACTTTCCAAGCCACCTCCAACATTTTATCTAAATTTCTTAACTCTTCACCTTCCAATTTTTGCAATTTCCTTCGAATATCCTCTTGTGATTGGCCTAGGAAAATAAGAGCGAGTTGAATCTTTGCTTGCTCACTGTCTACCTGGAGGTCAGTATATTTTCTGGCCACTTCCTTAAGTCTTTCTAGGAAGGCAGTAGGAGATTCCTTTTTCGCCTGCCGAATTTCATACAACTTAGACCAATTCATACTTCTAGGGATTGCCCTCTGTACCCCTATGCAAATCCACTCTTGATATCTCTTTAGCCTCATCATATCTATTCCGGATGGGTCGTTAGGGTCCCACCCGGGTTCTTCAGAGGGAAAATTATAATCTACCGTCCCTGTTACCAGACCATTCCGTATGTCCTCCTTGGCTCTTTCCTTTGCCGCCCGAAGCACCATATCCTTCTCTGTCTCATCCATCAGGGTGTCTAATATCACTTGAATATCTTCCCAGTCGGGGTTCTGGGTTTTCATTATCATCTTAACTACACGAGCTACCTTATCCGGATTGTCTCGATACGTTCCTGCTGATTGTTTCCATATTATTAAATCAGCTGGTGAAAAGGGGACCTTAACAAAAACGGGTCCCTCCACCCCCACCCCTTGTCTTAGCGGCGCAATAATTGTTCTCTTTTGTTTCCCTGGTTTTAATATACCCTTTCCTGTCTTAGACCACGCCGGAGCCAGTCTTCCCCGTGTACGGTGGGCTATTGGGGCATCTGACCTATCTCCCTCACTCTCACTACTTTCCGCCCCATCCTCTCGGTGCCCCCCTCCCCGTCGTCCCCGTCTCATCATCAGGTCCTGATTATTATCAGAGAAGGGAGCAGTGGGGGACTTGGGCGGAGGGTGTGCAGGGGCAGAGACCAGCGATGGGGGTGTGGGTGGAAGCGGAGGGTATCCTTGCGGAGGTGTCGGTGGAGGGATAAATCTTTGAGCAGGCGTTGGCGGGGGAGGGGGATAGCGCTGGGGAGAAGCATTTTCTGTAGGATTACGTGGGGAGAGGGTAAGAGAATCAGGGGGGGTGAGACCAGGCGGAGTGGGGTTCAATACCGGAGGGGTTCTGGTGGAGACATTGGGTCCTAACAGTAAATCAGCTTCCAAACCATCTTCCCCCCCTTTCCCCAAAACCAAATGTTCCACACAGCGCTTATCTTGAACACAAGCCAGACACTGATTGTTTTCGAGGACCAATGCTTGCAATTTACACTCTGTTAACCATTGTGGTTTTCCCCTCAGATAGAAAAATAAATCAACATATGGAATTTCATCCAATTTACCCTCTTGTTTGCAATACTCCATCAGTTGTGATATCAGATTCGGTTCCAAAGATCCATTCTCCGGCCACCTCTGATTATCAGGCAAAACATACCCAGGCCACCACGTATTGCAATAATCAATTAATTTATCTTTCCGTAATTCCTGACCGAAATTTCCGACTTTCCAGTGTGCTACCAAGCACCCCAAAGGAGAAGCGGGTATGGGGGCATTGCCGCCCATAACCCCTACTTTTAACCCTTTCAGCTTCTCCATATGTTATAGTACGTAACACCACCACTGCAGAACCTGCAGGGCTTTTGCCCTGTCTGACGGACGGCGCCTAGGCAATACCAGGAATTCCTTAGCCCAACCACGCGCAGCTTTCGCCGCGTCTGACAGGCAGGCACCAGACCAGAATAAAGCACCTTACCTCTTCTCCAGGGGACGTTGTGAGCGGCGGGGGGTCCCGCCTCGATGGGCTCCCCGAGAATCCCTCGGTGCCGGCTGGAGCGTGATCGGGATGGGAGGTCCTCAGCAGCACTCACAGGGTCCCGTCTGGGTCGCCAAAATGTTAGCGAGGAAAACACATAACCACCGGAATGATTATGAGGTGCTTTATTGAAGAGCTCTGGGAGCCGGGGTACAAACCCAAATCCAGCTCCAACGAGGGTCCAAGAAGGGCCCCGTATTATACCATTTTGTTACATAACTCTATGTTAGTCATTAAACTTACATTGTTCTATTGTATACATCCAAGCATGAATTTTGTAAATACCTTCTTTACGATTCTGGTTTGAAATAATAATCATGTTTAGCTACCAAAAATCATTACAATTCGATCATCTATCTTATGATGATTAGGTACAGTTTCACCTGACCTAGTTTCCAAATACAAGTCATCCCAATCTTCTCCTTTTCCCCCCAATCCTGATTACCCAGGCAGAGTTATACTTGATTTGGTTAAAACAATGAAAGCAACACCTGGTTGCAGTGAAGCAGAGACTCTATTCCCAGCTTCTCTGGTAACCGAAATTATTAACCCTATCCTAACACCCGTATGGAATAAACGTCTTGGATCAACCCTGGGGGTAAGAGCCTCTTTTGGAATCTTTTGCCCTGGTCCCCTCGAAGCATTTCCCCCAAAGCCTCCCAAGAAACAGAGCTAGCCCCGGGGGGCTGCGGGGGAGTGCTTCAGTTGGCGCCCAACGTCGGTTTTTATTATATTAAAAGCCCACGCAGTAGCTAGAGCCCCTTCCAGGGGTCTCAAAAGCTTTTTGAGCAGTCAACTACCCTACCATCTATGAGTTGCCTTTTTTGTGACCCTAAGTGGTTGGGATTGACCGGTAGCTTGCCCTACGCCTGAGGCAAGTCGGCTCAGGACTAGGGACTTCTGATGCAGCTGCACGCACAAGCCTCGGTCCATAAGACAGGTAAAATTCCCTCGTGTTGCGGCTAACCCGGGAATAGCTCCTAGCCGGGGGGAGGTTTACCATTGGATCGTGGACACTGCACGGCTGCAGGGTGCGCTAGGACCCAGCAGAGGCAGTTTGAAGTAAACGTGAGGGGTTTTCCCTGGCCGGAGCTCCGCAGAGAGCGGCGCCGCCCCGGCCGGCACAGCCCACGTTTCGGGGGTTTTCACGGCACGGGTCGGGTCACAAAAGCCAGGCTACGGCGGCTGGACCCCCCCCCCCAGTGCCCCCGGAGCCGGAGAGAAGCGGCAGCAGTGACGCTCTCTCGGCCCCGTGGCTCCCCCGTCTCGCTTGCTCGGCTCATACCGAGTGTCGGGAAAATTTCGTGTTGTGTTTTCTCGTCAGAAGGTAGATTTTGAACAGGTAGTTTTTAAAACATCAGAAACATGGGCGTACGGCTATCTGTTCACCAAAAGAGTTTATTACAACAGCTTAAAAGTATTTTAATTGATGTTAAAATCCCTAAAAAGTTGCTAATACATTTCGTCGGTTGGCTATCAGCTGAAATTCCAGAATCTGCCTTGCAAGACTTAAATTCTGTTTCATTTTGGGATAAAATTGGACATTCATTAACTTCAAAAATTGAGAATGGTGATAAAAAAGCTCCTCTATTCATTCCAATATTTTTACAAGCTCGCAAGCAGCTGTTAGAAGCGGAAAAAAGCAGACAGCCACAGACAAATTCCCCAAATGCCTTTTCCCTTTTCCCTGATTCCTCAGTTCCCGAACTGGAAAAGCTCAATGAGCTTCCCCAGCAGAAACAGGACCACGTGTTGGGGGACAATGGCGGACACCATGTGCTTGCTCTTTCTCCCAACGACCCCCTCTCTCCCCAGTTCCCCACCCCTGCTCCATATCTCTTCCCCAATTCATTCGTGCCTTGCGCTGTCCCGCCCCATCCTTCCTCCCAGTGCCTCCCCCTCCCTCCGAGCGGCGGGGACGGGGGCGGGCCCCTTGCAGCCTGCGGCCCCGGGTGGGGTGGGGGTGGGCAGCTCCCAGCCTACAGCCCCAGCGGGGGAGGAGATTTCCTTGCTGCAAGGGGAAATGGGCAGCCTCCTCCGGGACCCCGGGAGAGGGCGGGGGAGCTGCCTCGTTCCAGACCCCAGGGGGTGGGGGAGGGAATACCTCCTGCCTCCCTGGGCAATGGAAGAGCAGCAGAAATTTTAGTAATTCAGAAAGATGTTGGTGAAAGCATACCCTCTGTAGCACCTGTAGTTTATCTTGGTAAGAGAAACGGCAGGAGAACTTATCAGCCGTTATCCTATCAAGATAAAAAGGAACTTTGCAAAATACAGAGAGAATTTGGAAGATCCAGTGAAATTTTTAAAGGTATGATGAGAGCAACTTTTAATTCGAATGAAATGGTACCTACTGACATCAAAGACCTATTCAGATGCTTGTTAAGTCCCTCAGAATATGACTTATGGGAAACCAGATGGAAAAGGGCTTTGATAACAGTATTACAGGAAATTCGCCAAACTCCTGGCGAAGCAAAAGACAATGATGATAATGATATCACACATGATCATTTGTGTGGTGAAGGGAATTGGCACTGTCCAGAAATGCAAACTCGAGTGTTATCCAAGCCAGTCTTAGATAAGATCTGTAATGCTGCAGAAAAAATGTTTTACCAGCTACCAACAATAGAAGTTAAAGGCAGTTATGTTAACATTAAACAGTTTCCTTCAGAGAATTTCTTGCAGTTTGTGGACCGTCTGAGAACGCAAGTGGAAAGACAAGTGCAAGATCCGGTGGTGCAGGCAGAATTGATCAAGGAGATGGCTCAGAGGAATGCTAATGAGACCTATCGTAGAATTATTCTTAGCCTTCCCCTCGACCCATCGCCTAGTCTTGCACATATGATTGAAGCCTGTACCAGGAAAGCAGAATTGTTCAGTGCACCTGAAAGGAATCCAGGACTGGCACACCCACAGCATGCGGCAGCTGCGGTACCAGGACCAAGGAGGCAACCAATGTCACCAGACCAGCTGCAGCACATCACCTGCCTCCGTTGCAAAAAGCCAGGACACTTCGCCAGAGCCTGCCCACAAAACCAGAAACAGAAGAAGTTCAACAAACAAAAAAACTGAGCTTACAGCGCCTACCCACTGTTGATAAAAATACGCGCAAAGATATAAATATAGCGGGACCCACACTGGCAAATGCCTCTCTCTTAACAAAAAAGGGGGAGGACGGGACACACGGTGTGGGGGTGCAGAAAAATAAAAATGTCAAATGTTCAATTAACAAGGTTTGGCAGCCGCGAGGCCGATTCAGGCTCGTGACTGCCAAAGGTTTTCATTTCAGGTCTACTGATTGGACAGTCATTACAGTGGACCTGTCAAACATCCCACAGGATCTGACGGTTTACCACATGGGACTGGACAGTGAGTATTTTGTTATTGGGGACACAGCACACACACCTTTGGAGATTGAGGTAGCTCCCATGACCATTAAGGGAGAGATAACAAGCCTTATGCTGTTGGCACGCTGCATGCACCCACCATTTTACCTAGTAGAGGGGCAAATTCTTGCTCAGGCTATTCCTGTTCCAGCAAAGATCACAGCAGATGGAAAATCACCAGAAGTCTACTGGGCTGAGGTGGTGGGAGAGAATAAACCCTTTATGGCATGCAACCTAGCTGTGGGCCAGACCGCCTCCATGTGGAAGGGGTCCTGGACACGGGCGCGGACATCACGATTATACCTAAAACCATGTGGCCATCACATTGGGAATTGCAACCTGTAGCGGGCAAACTTCAGGGCATAGGTGGAATCACATTGGCAAAAATTTCAAAAAACATCGTGCAAATTGAGGGACCTGATGGAAAATTAGCCAGCGTCCGCCCATTTGTTGCAGAATATAAGGCCCCCCTGTGGGGGAGAGACACCATGTCCCAGTGGGGAGTCCAATTGGTCATTCCTAAGACTCCTCAGGATTTTTGCAAATAGCCACTGTGGAGCGCCCTACCCAAAGTTAACGTGGCTGGATAATACCCCAAAATGGGTAGCACAGTGGCCATTGAGTAAAGAGAAGCTCAAGGCGCTTGAGGAGCTCGTGGAAGAACAATTGGCTCAAGGACACCTAGAAGAGACAAC